>NC_091854.1:19197727-19500757 GCF_037783145.1 Equus przewalskii
AAAAGACTTTATCAATAAGCCACATTTGCTTTACTCAAAGCCCAGGATTGTGTGACAAACACCCCATGTGACAGTAATGAATTAACAAATTTCCCATTATCACCTGCAGCATGCCGGGATGCTTTTTTCCTGTTACTCTGATAAATACTATCTTATTTTTTTAATGACCATCTTCATAATCTATAAAAGCCACCATGTCAACTCTCTGGAAATGTTTCAGTAACACTTTGATTGAACAAAATCCTTATGGGTTTCTTTGAAATCAGGAAGGCTTGTCATTATTTCTAATAGACTAAGCAAAGCACTCAGATGGAGTCGTGAGCAGTTAAATCACTCAGATTTGGGCTTGCCACACTGAGGCACTTTCACGCGGCATTTATGTTTTAATCAGAGATGATCTTTTTAATTTAATTTACAGCTTGAGGATCCGTTATAATAAGCTCAGTATGCTTAAAGAATTTAGATAAAGAGAGATCTAACTTAAACCTATTGTCTTGTAATAAATACTGAGAAAACACCTATTTGCCCTTATTTTGTTTTAATCTCTGAACTCAATAAATAAATAAAAAATATATGAAAATAAAGATTCTAATTTTGGATATTTTTGTTGTACTTATGTATGAAAAGAAGTTACAGTTTCAAAAATTTACCTTACTTGTGTCTATCTAGAAATATATGTATACACATACACATATACACACATGGATACATATATACGTGTATACACATATGTACATATACACATACGTATACATTCATATTTATATGCGTGTGTACGTGTGTATTTAATTCCCTAAACTGCACTTCAGGGCCATGGAATAGCTCTGTCTTACCCTTATGCTCTTACTTCCTACTGGAGCCTCTGTCTTCCTTGGCTGACAGTCTCCAATCATTACCTACTGGGAATCAAGAACAAGTTAGATCAAGCCCTGTGTTACGTCAGTAAAGGTGCACCTGCAGACTGCCAAGGCAGTGATGCCTTTGTCCTGGTGCAACACACCTCTGTCCCCTTCTCCAGCCCTCTCGAATCCAAATCGCTGCTAGTTCTGAAAATGTTATCTGTTGGAATTGGGTTTATTTATGCTTAAGAGTAAATCGCAGAATAACAATGACTCAAACACGATAGGAGGTTATTTTTCTCGCATTAAAGAAGAGGCGTAGCCAATTCTGCCAGTCCCGGGAAGCTCCCCTGACTCTACAGTACTCTGGGAGGATTCTAGTTTATCTGTCCACCGTCATGAGGCTGTGACTCTTTCTCTCAGCTCAGGATAAGTGTGAGAGGTCCGACTTTGACCACTGTGTCATAAGCAGCAAGATGGAAAACGCAGGGAGAAGCACAGTCTATTTTGAGGAGGTTTCTAAGAGTGAAATCCAAAGCTTGTGCTTATACCTCAATGACCGGAGCTTACTCTCAGCAGTCCCAGCAGCAAGGTAGAAGAGAAAATGCAATTTTTACTTCAGAACACCAAGGTCACAGCTTCAAGTACAGGGTACCATTATTAGGAAAGATGGAAAGAAACATTTGTCAGGGAAGCAACCAGCAATCCCTGCCACACCCTCAATGACAGGCTCCAGTCTGTGTACCATTATTGACAATTATTTCTTTGTATTAAAATTTAGGGTTTATCCTTGCTTACCTCTGGCATTACTGAAGTCAGGAACATGTCATGTCAAGTTTCATAGTGTGAGAAGCAGGACTGCCTGGAACTTACCCTGAAGATTCCTTCTGGGTTGTCCAGCAAGACAGCTTGCATTAGATTCTCCCTCTCCCATCAGGAGGCAGTTTTCTTTCCCACCCCAACCAGCCACAGGAGGAGTTACAACCTCTCGAGGGCGCTAAAGTCCCTGCTCTTAGTCAGCTACTACCTTGGCTCCCAGAAGTCTGCTTCCTCTGAGGTTGCCCTATAAGAAGGGAGAACAGAGAACCAAGACTCCTTCACTGGAATCCAAACCCATACAGTGTGTCCTGACAAGCAGCTATCCAGGTAAATTTACAAGCCAAGGGTCAGCAATCGAAGAGAAGTCACAGGCCTTCCAGTCTTCCTGTCATCCCCAGGAGGGGGCTGCAGGTCCCGGCCTTTCTGCTGCACATGAAGTACAGACGTACCTTCTAGTGCTTTCCCCTTTGGAGGGGTGAGTAAGAGATCCATCTTGTCAGTTGTAGAGAAAGGAATTATCAGTCAATTTGGTCACCAGGAAGTCTGAATTTTGATATCAGCTGTTGACAAAGTTGTCTGGGAAGGTACCTGGGTACCTTGGGGCCCCATGGAAGTCAGGTTTGACACTGCATCCCCTAATGATAAAAGCAGAGGTGCATCTCCAAGTCCCACCTGGCTCATTGTCTAGGAAACCCAGAATTAGCCCCTAGGATTGTTTTGGGATGTTTCTGCTTCTCATGCTATAATTTTGAATCTCCAGAGTGTCACACAGATTATGACATATAGTAGACACTCAGTAAAGTTGATTAGAGATTTAATGAATGCTTAGAGGATACCCGATGTTACACTGGAAAGTAATATTGAGAAATACATTAATGCTTGAATTGTTTGCTTCTTTATTTAAATGAAAAAAAAAGGTCACCTTTATGTAGATTTGCTGAACCATCAGTATGTATTTTCTCATGAAAGACCAAATCTTTCTAGACTCTATCAAAGGAAATATGGAGTGAGTTCTGCTGGAGTAATGCTAAGAGCCTTTGTCTTAGGAATTGCTCATCAGAATGAAAGCTTATTCTAGGCTCTTCTTTTTAACTTACTGTATTTCTTTCAATTTGATTCCAATTAGCTAATTAGAATAGTTTCCCTTAATCATAAAGAAAAAATACTCATTATAAAACAACTTCTCAGTGAGGATATAAGGGATAAACAGGCCATTGCAACTGGTTTTGAGGCACAAGGAAGAGCAGGAAGGATGGGCAGGGACATTGCTGAGTTTCTTGTTCTGATATAGATATCAGGCCAGGTAGATGAAGCAATACCTTTGGCTTCAGGACATAAAGAAGTTTGACATTGCTTGGACTTACATGAAGTCACCGGGAGCCAATGAGGATGTTACTGTAGCAGTGATAAATGTGAACCAGAGCACAGCTCTGCAGATAAAGCAGGCACTTCGGAGATATTTATATTCCATTGTTCCTAGTGTCTTAGTTACTTATTAGACATATAGACTACTGCTTTCATTGGATATTAATATTTGGAGATGATTCAGTGTTAGAGTGATTTGACACTCTAATAACAGATTATTTGGTTGAGAGTTAGATAATATATGGGTGCACCTTGTTTTATTGTGCTTCACTTTAACGTGCTTCCAGATATTGTGTTTTTTACAAATTGAAGGTTTCTGGCAATGCTGTATATAGCAAGTCTATTGGTACCATTTTTCCCAGTATTTGCTCGCTTCATGTCTCTGTGCCACATTTTGGTAATTCTCGCAATATATCAAACTTTTTCATTATTGTTACATTTGTTACGGTGATCTGAGATGAGAGATCTTTGATGCTACTATTGTAATTGTTTGTCAGCACTATGAATCACGCCCATATAAGATGGTAAACATAATAGATTTTGTGTGTGTTCTTACTGCTCCACCAACCAGCCATTCCCCATCTCTCTCTCTCTCCTCAGGTCTCCCTATTCCCTGAGAAACAACAATATTAAATTAGGCTAATTAATAGTCCTACAATGGCCTCTAAGTGTTCTAGTGAAAAGAAGAGCCACATGTCTCACTTTAAATCAAAAGCTAGAAATAATTAAGCTTAGCGAGGAAGGCACGCAGAAAGGCAAGATAGGCTGAAAACCGGGCCTCCTGCGCCAGTTAGCCAAGTCATGAATGAAAAGAAAAAGTTCTTAAACATTAAGAATTGAATGTTTTAGGAAATTAAAACACACTCCAGTGAGCACATGGATGATAAGAAAGTGAAACAGCCTAATTGCTGATGTGGAGAAATTTTTAGTGGTCTAGATAGAAGATCAAACCAGCCACAACATTCCCTCAAGTCAAAGCCTGATCCAGAGCCAGGCCCTCACTCTCTTCAATTCTGTGAAGGCTGAGAGAGGTGAGGAGGCTTCATAAGAAAAGTCTGAAGCTAGCAGAGGTTGGTTCATGAGGGTTAAGGTAAGAAGAAATCTCTATAACATAAAAGTGCAAGGGGAAGAAGCAAGTGCTGATGTAGAAGCTGCAGCAAGTTATCTAGAAAATCTAGCTCAGATAATTAGCCAGGGTGGCTACACTAAACAACAGATTTTCAGTGTAGACGAAATAGCCTTCTATTGGAAGTACATGCCATCTAGGAGTTTCATAGCTAGAGAGGAGAAGTCAATGCCTGGCTTCAAAGTTTCAAAGGACAAGCTGACTCTCTTGTTAGGGGCTAATGCAGCTGGTGACTTTGAGTGGAAGCCAATGCTCATTTACCATTCTGAAAATCCTAGGGCCCTTAAGAGTTATGCTAAATCTAGTCTGCCTGCTCTCTATAAATGGAACAACAAAGCCTGGATAACAGCACATCTACAATGTAGTTTAATGAATATTTTAAACCCACTGTTGAGACCTACTGCTCAGAAAAAAGATTCTTTTCAAAATATTTCTGCTCATTGACAATGTACCTGGTCACCCAAGAGATCTAATGGAGATGTACAATGAGATTAATGTTGCTTTCAGGCCTGCTAACACAACATCCATCCTGAAGCCCACAGCTCAAGGAGTAATTTTGACTTTCAAGCCTTAATATTTAAGAAATATGCTTTGTAAGGCTATTGCTGCCATAGATAGTGATTCCTGTGATGGAGCTGAGCAAAGTGTATTGAAAACCTTCTGGAAAGAATTCACCATTCTAGATGCCATTAAGAAATTTTGTGATTCATAGAAAGAGGGCAAAATATCAACATTAACAGGTGTTTGGAAGAAGCTGATTCCAGTGACAACATGGATGGACCTTGAGGGTATTATGCTAATCAAAATAAGTCAGAAGGAGAAAGTCAAATGTCATATGATCTCACTCATAAGTAGAAGATAAAAACAACGACAAACACTCAACAACAAAAAATCAAACAACCCAATCAAAAAATGGGCAGGGGACATGAACAGACATTTTTCCAAAGAAGATATATGGATGGCCAATAGGCACGTGAAAAGATGTTCATCATCACTGATCATCACGGAAATGCAAATCAAAACTACACCAAGATACCATCTTACACCCATTAGAATGGCAAAAATAACCAAAACAAAAAGTAACAAATGTTGGAGAGGTTGTGGAGAAAAAGGAACCCTCATACACTGCTGGTGGGAATGCAAACTGGTGCAGCCACTATGGAAAACAGTATGGAGATTTCTCGAAAAATTAAAAATAGAAATATCATATGACCCAGCCATCCCACTACTGGGCATCTACCCAAAGAACTTGAAATCAGCAATTCCAAAAGTCCCATGCACCCCTATGTTCATTGCAGCATTATTTACGATAGCCAAGAGGTGGAAGCAACCTAAGTGCCCATCAACTGATGATTGGATAAAGAAGAAATGGTATATATATACAATGGAATACTACTCAGCCATAAAAATGGATGCTATTGTCCCATTCACAACAACACAGATGGACCTTGAGGGTATTATGTTAAGTGAAATAAGCCAGATAGAGAAAGATAATCTCTGTATGACTCCATTCATATGTGGAAGTTAAACATGTAGACAAAGAGAACAGATTAGTGGCTACCAGGGGAAAGGGGGAGGAGGTGAGGGGTGGGCACACAGTGTGAAGTGGTGTACCTACAACATGACTGACAAACAATAATGTACAACCGAAATTTCATAAGATTGTAGACTATCATAATCTCAATAAAAAGTTAAAAACAACCACCACCACAACAAACAAACACATAGAGACAGAGATTAGATTGGTGGTTGCCAGAGGGGAAGGGGGGAGGGAATAGGGCAAAAGGGGTGATTAAGCACATGTGTGTGGTGATGGATTGTAATTAGTCTTTGGGGGGTGAACATGATGTAATCTGCACAGAAATTGAAATATAATGATGTACACCTGAAATTTGTATAATATTGTAAGCCAGTGTCACAGCAATAATAAATAAGTAAGTAAAAGAAGTTGATTCCAACCGTCATCAATGAGTTCAGTGGAGGAAGCAACTGCAGATGTGGTGGAAATAGCAAGAGAATGAGAAATAGAAGTGGGGCCTGAAGACGTGACTGAATTGCTGCGATCTCATAACAAAACTTTAAAGGATGAGGAGTTGCTTCTTATCAACGAGCAAAGAAAGTGGTTTCTTGAGACAGAATCTACTCCTGGTGAAGATGCTGTGAAGATTGTTGAAATAACAACAAAGGATTTCTAATATGACATAAACTTAGTTGATAATGCAGCAGCAGGGTTTGAGAGAACTGACTCTAATTTTGAAAGAAATTTTACTGTGGGTAAAATGCTGTCAAACAGCACTGCATGCTACAGAGATATCCTTCTTGAAAGGAAGAGTCAATCGATGCAGCAAATTTCATTGCTGTCTTCTTTTAAAGAGTCTCCACAGCCACGCCAAGCTTCAGCAACCACCACCCTGATCGGTCAGAAGCCATCGACAGTGAGGCAAGATCCTCCACCAGCAAAAAGATTACGACTTGCTGAAGGATCAGATGATGGTTAGCATTTTTTAGCAATAAAGTACTTTTTAATTAAGCTATGTAAATTGTTTTTTTAGACATAATACTATTGCATAATTAATAGACTGCAGTATAGTGTAAATATAACTTTTGTATACGCTGGGAAACCAAAAAATTCATGTGACTTGCCTTATTGCAATATGTGCTTCATGGCAGTGGTTTGGAACCAAACTTACATATCTCTGAGATGTGACAGTACATACTTTTTTAGTGCTATGTAGCATTCAGCACGAAGCAGGAAGTTACCATTTAAAGATTCTGATAAGAATAGATTAATTCTCTTGGCACATTACCACTCAGTAAAGTTTTTGCACAGTGAAAGTATGAGGTATACTGTAAATTCAAGGATAACTCTTTGTTAGGATTGAACATTTTGTGATGGCAGAATACAAAATTAATCCATATTGTTGACAGCCTTCTAAGTCCTTCAGAAAAAATAAAAACAAAAAGAAAAAGAAAAAGATGAGATTTAGCCATTCTACTGACAAGAATAGTAGGAAAATGGAACAAAATTAGTATATTTACAGGACAACCTCCAAGACCATAATCATATGGTTCCTCTCAAATGCTATGGTAATGGACCACAGCACACTGGAAACAAGACACATCACTTAAAAATTGTACACATCAACCTTAGCAATCTTAGCACTGAAAGTATAAACAATACACAATATTAATTTCACCCTTCAAAAACAAGAAGACAGTCAAAAGAGGATTCACGATTTTAAAGTGGTATGCATTATTATAAAGTTTTCAAAAGTACTTTCTTACGAGTATAAATAAAACTTTAATTCTCGAAAATATTGAGACAATGAAGGACATATTTACAAGGTAAATTGCTCACGATAGAATACTGAAATTATTAGAAACAAAATGAAGAATAGTCATAAAAATGAAATCTGGCCCATAGCATAAAATAACATAATAGAAATCAAATAAAAACTACTTAAGAAAGTGTTTAATATGTAGCTCAATATTTTTTTAAGAAGTGGAAGTGCCTAGATTAATGAAAATGTTAACAGCTTACACTGGAATCTTATTTTTATCTTCTCATTTAATTAGATGAAATGCAAAAATACTTTAAAATAGAATCTCAACCTCAGGATTAAAGGGTCAATTATGTTGATAATAATTTAACCATAACTTCTCTCTTTCACAGCTAAACAAGTTGACATCTAAACAATGTCATGACAATTGCAGTTTAGAATTCTTTTCATTTAAAACATATGCATTTTTATTAAGAAAGTTACTTATAAATATCTGGAAAATCTACATATGAAAAACTAACTCTTCATTCTTCCAATGTTCTAAGTTCACCAATCACATTTGTCACGAAAATGAAATAATGTGAGAATTTTTTCCATATCATCATGCTTTGCACTTTAAAAAATTTTGCTTACATTTCAAAAACAAGATTCACTTGGAAAACACAGCATTTAAAATATTTTTTCCCTCTCTGGAAATGCATTCATAGAAAGAAATGTTCTTGGAACCATCAGCAAAAATGATGATCATCCTAGATTTCCATTACTTTCTTGTAAGGCATTAGAATAAAACAAATGTATTAATATAATTTCATATGACAAGGAAACATTCTTATTCGTAGATTTTAAAAATTAAAATATACCATGTTACAAGAAAAAGTAGTAGTATCTGGTGTAATTAAAATTTGCAAAATCAATATCTATCTAAGAATTTTGAAAGGGAAACTAGTGCAACTGGTTTGTGAATAATGTTTAAGACATATGTGAGAACTAAACTCTGTATCTTAGCCCTTGTTTTAAAATGTTGATTTCCAAGTTATGTGTCTATGATGCCTTACATCACCCCAAGACTTTTAGATGAGTAAGGGGTTACCTCTAATGTTGTCTTGTTATTTCTGTGTGGGCAAAATTGTATTAGCAATTGGTTGGAAACAACACTATTTATCTTCATTTATGGTTATAGATGGAGATGTGGGGAAAACTCACGGCTTGATGTCCACTTTTAATAGAAAAATTTTAAGAATGAGATAAATTACAAAGGATTATAGGCTAACATATTTTATTTAGACTTCCAAATAGCTTTCTATTTTTTGAGCTGGTCCTTTCTCATGGAAGGCTATTAATAAAACAGATTACAATAGGAAAATTAAATCTTGTCTGAGATTAAAGATTTGTGACAAAGTAGGAAGTAGAGAGTAAGAACAAAAAGATAATTCTCTAAGTGGTAGGAATTAATAATGATGTTCCCTGGAGATTTGAACCAGAGACTTGTATCTTCAATATACATGTTAACAAGAATGGTTGATAGTGAATAATAAGCAGCTGAAATACGCTGACAGTACATAATTACAATATTTAATTTTCCTTAAAAAAATTGAGCAATTGTGGGGAATTGTAAGAAGGTATACTAAACTGGTGATTGAAGAACGCAAAGATAGATGAAATGTAATGTAAAGTACAACGCGTTACACACCTAAAGAAATAATTTAAATTGCCTGTATATCCTGATGGATTCTGTGACCTCTCAGGGTATCATTTTGGACAACTCAATGAAGAACAATCAACTGTGAATAAATCAATGCTACAACATGTTAAAAAGCACAGCTAAAAAGTGTAACAATACTAAATAGCAGGTGATTTTAGCATGGTTTCTATTTTAGAAGCAGTGCCCTTTTAAAAAATGAGGTCAGTTTAATACTTTTGTAACATGGAAAAGGTCCAAACAAAGGAAAATACATTAATAAAATAATTTAGAAGTCAGTGATAACGCATATAATTAGCATAATGAACTTTTTTTTTAAATCAATGTTTGGTTTACAAATATAAGTTGTTAAGCATGGGTGCTAACTTATAAATCTTTATGAAGAGGAAGGAGAGAGAAAAATTCATAGAAAACAGGGACATTTGCAAATGTTAAAGAGAATAATGGAAAGATTTAGTGAGTTTTCTGAAGGTCACGAAACAATTGAATGACCAGGCTGGGAAGGAACTCCGATCTCCTCCCTTCCAGGCAACACTGAAAGTTACCAGATGCTTCTTGCACCTTCTTCCACTAAAAAAATTAGCAGCATAAAAGCCAATCAAACCTTTCTGTTCATAGTTTTGGAAACTCAATTTTTAAAATATTCTTTTAAACACTAACTCGAGCTTTATAATTAGAGGATAAAGTTATTAAAAATGCCTAAGTGGAAATGTACATTAAAACGTTATCATTTATATTTGATACAAAATGTTGACAGACATTAAATAGACTCAGTATAGATTAAACAGACATGAATTTCCAGATGGCTGGGTTTGCAAATGGCAGTGTCTCTCTCCTGACTATTTGAGATGATGAGTTTAACAGCAGACAAAAAACATAGTTCCCTACTGTTTGAGAACTATGCATTACTGTACAAATAACTAAGAGTTTTCCTTTAAATTTAAATGCAAAAGATTGAGATTTGCCAAATTCCAGTAACATGAAATACATCTAGAAACTTAAAAGACCTTTTAGGCAAACAATTTGCAGCTCATCTCCAAAAATAGATTTCCACTTTTGATAAATTTTACTATGCATAGTTCTAGATATTTATTGATTTATTCATTCACTCAATCAGCACATTTTTTATCACATACCTATCCTCCTTGAGGCACTGTGTAAGGTGTCATGGAGGGAAAAAAAAACTTGTTTCTCACCTTCACGTTCTAAGAGACCAGATTAAGAACCATTAACAGACACGTACACCCTGTAGAACTTCAATCCTTACCCATTCACGACAGTTCCCTTACACTGAGGGGCTGATGTCCCACTTTCAAAAGCTTTTCTTGGTTTCAGCATTGAGTATGTTGCCATCAGATTACTCTTCTCAACCTTACACATAATGCAATTTTCCTTTTTTACCTTTTACGCTTTTGCCAAGTGTCCATCGTTGATGCTGAGCTTGACTAAAACAGACCTGTGGTGGACAAATCTATTGGTAAATTGTAATCCTATTGAGGGTACTATGGAAATAGAGATAATATGAAGGAGTGAGGAACTACCTAAACTAACAAATTGGTGACAAACTTTCCGTAAGTTGAGAAAAGTCAAATGATGTGTGAGAAATGACGACATTTGGAGGTATAGTCACAGAGCTGGCCAAACACTCAGAACCCAATCACGTTATTAACGCTTGGGTGAGGAATTAGATGCTGTCGCAGAGGCCTCGTGAAGGGAGTCCAGACACAGCGTATGTTCCTTGTGCCAGTTTCTGTGGACACCAGAAATACACCTTTGGAGAATGTCTTCATTTCAACTGTGCATTAATTTCCTATGTTTACATGTGTTGAATATTAAAGGTATAGAAAACAGTGCTGACCTGCATATTAATAACCTTAGCAACCCACCGTGATCTAGGAGGGCAGGCCTTATTATTTCCATGTTGCGATAGTGAACGGGGCCCCAAAGAAGTTGAAGAACCTATTCAAGACAAAAGCCAGAGGTAAACCCTGGTCTTCCCAGTTAGTGTGCACTGTCCATGGCGAACTCCAACCTGACCAAGAACCTTTCAGGGAAATCCTGTGTAATTTGGCACGTTATAGACAGACCCAAGATAGACTTAATCACGGATTTGATAAGATCTCAAGATGCAGAATGAGTGTTCATACAGTGCATTAAAACCACAATTGGGTAGGTAGCTTAAAATGACATAACTTCCATGTGTGTAGGCCAAAATCAAGCTCTAAGGGATTATTTTATCTTCCAAAGTTAGACATGTCTGAATGGTACCCAAGTGAAGATCATTGATAAAAGGTTAAACTTAAACTTCCATATTCCTGTAAGAGTACTTCTTTAAAATAACGCTTTTTTCTCACAATTAAAATATTTGCTTGAATTGAAAATTCCAAATGGTTCTTTTTCAGTAATGTAAAGACAATGGATCCAAAAGTATGCAGTTATCTTATATCTATTTCTTAAGAAAACAGACTTCTCCAAGTAACAAATTTTTAAGTAATTTTGATTTTTACAAAGAACAATCTTAAAACTATAAGCATCATTAAATACTTCATGCTCATTCTTTTCTCCTGTATTTTCCTGATAAAAATACACGAACAAACTTTTACTTTTTAAAAAGAACACCCATACAAAAGGAAAGATGGGAAAATATTTTTTTAATTAACTTTTGTACATTTTTTAAGCAATCTATTGAAAAGAATAAGATCTTTTAAAAATTGGCTGTTTTCTATTTTCTTTAGAATAAAAATAAAGAGTTAGTATGTGTGGCTGATATGTGGAGTAAACTATTTTAGGGTAATGATTTTGAAAATAGCTGTTGTGTTTCAGTTTATAACTTGTCTCAGAAAATAATACATTTCTATACTTATGTCTTTTGAATGATGAGTATATTCAACGACTTCATATGAGGAGTATTTGCAATGACTTTGGGAAAACTAGCTGAATGAAGTCAGGTCATTGGAACTCCTTGAATTTTATATCCTAAAACTGGGCTCATTACTTGTTTCCCTTCAAAGCCAGTCCTCATCCCACCTTTCCTATTTTTGTGAATGCTTGCCACCTTCTTCCGCTCACGCAGCTGGAAAACCTTTACACTCTTTGTGTCTCAAACATATCCCTCAACCTTAGCAAGTCAACCAGACATCAATTTGTCTTTATCTAACCCTTTCTGGAATGTCTCCCTATCTCGTCATCCAAAGACGTCTCCCCTTGTCCAGGCATTTGTAGTCTGCTTCCTGGACCCCTCTGGCTTCCCAGTCTTTGATGTCTCCTTAACATCCCTCATTCAAACAGCTGCCAGAATTTCTTCACTGAATCACTGTCTAGTTTTCTTAAAGGAAAAAAAAAAAGGAAAGAAAGTACTCTTTAAAAGAAAACCAATTAACAACAGAATAAAGTCCCAAACTTATTTTTCATGGCATTTAGGGCATTTAAATCACCTTTTTAAACTCCTTGACTAGACTAACTGGTGACTCCTCACTTTTGCACCACCCTTCTGAGGATGGGACCACTATAGAAGGAACATAGCAAGTTGACTGAGAGTGCTGGCTCAGGAGCAAATAGCCTGGGTTTGAATCAAACCAGTCGCTGAGACTAGCCGTGTGACTCTGGGCAAGTCACACAACACCTCTGTTCCTCATTTCCCCCTTCTATTGTGGTGCTACCGTCAGGAGGTTTTGCAAGAATTAAATTCAGCCAGAAAGCGTCTAAGAAAATGCAGTGGAGAGCAGGGGAAATAGGTCTATACTTCTGTCATGGTGACTAGTTTTAGCTGTTGCCCCACTAGTTTACAATCCTTTTGGAGTCTGAGGGCCATGATTTATTCATCTTTGTCAGCGTACTCTCTTTACAAAGCAGATGCTCAGTAGATGTTTGTTAGATTAAACAGAATCTGAATGAAATGTGACAGAGGAGAGCCCAACTGTTTAAAGGTAAAATGACTTGTGTTAATGGCACAAACATCAGTCATCTCTTTAAACCAACTTTATTGAGGTATTACTTATAAAACGTACCAATTTTATGAGTACCAATCTAAGAGTTCCGACAAACGCATACATTCATGTAAGCACCATTCCAATCAAGATACAGAATATTCCCGTTACCCCCAAATTTTCCTTGGTGCATCTGCAGTCAGTCCCCGCTTCCCACCCCAACCTCAGGCGACCTCTTTCTGTCATTACAGATTAACTGTGCCTGCCATTTACTTTTTAAGTTTTATATTAGAATTGTTTCTATCTTTCAACCTGAACGATCTGTTTCTATATAATCAACTCATAAACAGTAACATGCAAAAGGAAAACTATGTCTCAGGCACCACTTGTTTTAGGGCTGGATGGGGGTTGAGGGCACCAGCAAATTGAAAATGGAAAACAGTATTTGCACTTCCATAGCCATGTAATTCTTGAAACTTGGCTTTTTTGTTTTTACTAGGCCGTTTTAGGCACAGTCCTAACCTGTAGGGAAGAGAGAGTAAGTCCTTATTTAACGCCCTGTAGCCCTGAGTCCCTGTAAGGCGAGGATTGAATCCTGGCAGTGAAGGCCATGTTGCTGGGAATCAGAGCTCCTGCCTGCTTCTCGGCCCTTCCTTCTCCATGGAAATTCATTCGTGACCAGAAGAACGCCGCGTCCTGGAATTGAGGCTATAGGAAGGACCCCAAGACCTTTGCAGTTCTGGACGCTCTCAGGAGGGACATTTCATGGGTCTCCAGCGCTTTGGCTGTTGAGCACAGGCTTTGAGGACGGCACTCCGGTCGCTGCACCTGGGGCCAAAATGACCCCGCAAAGGGTCTGCAGGAGTGCTCAGGGCTGGTGGCCAAGAGGCAGGGGATGAAGTCAGGGTGGCGTGGGGGCAGGGGCTGGGGCCGGACGTGACCAGCTGACTTAGGACTTGACACACACACACAGACACTCACACACACGCACACAAAAGAGGCCGGAAAGTGTCCGGAGGAAGCCCGCGCGTCACGGGGCACGGAGCCGGGAGCCTGGCGCGCCCGCCCAGCCGCGTCCCGGGAACAGGCCCGCAGAGCCCCCGCGTCCCTCCACCGCCACCGCCGCGGCCGCCGCCAATGAGACTCCTCCCGCTCCTCGGTGAGTGCCCGCGCCCGCCGGAGGCTGCGGAGGGGCCCGCGGCGCCAGGGGAGGGGGTTTTCCAGGTGAAGCTAGGTGCCCAGTGGATCTGACCAAGCCGCCCACGAGAGCTGACACAGTACTTCCCAGGATGTTTTTCTCCTTGGCCTTTCAACTCTGGAGTTCGATATTTAGGGCCCAGGGACGAAGTCACCTTTTCATTCCTTCTGACAAAGTCCCCAAAGTCTCCGACTTTGACCTTTCTTCTGATCTCCCTGCAAGAAATTTGGGAAACTCCAAAACATTAAGACTTGTGGGAGGTTTCCTGACATTTTAAGGGGACTGCCAGCCCAGACTTTGGGTTCATTTAAAAGACTCTTTTGATGATGCTGTGCAGAAAGACAATAAATCACATATTTGAAGGCGAATTAATTCTGGTTTAGACAGTATATACAGCCCTTTGTGAGGCTGGGATGTAGAATCGAATGTTTCAGAATCTCTTTTTACCAGATAAGGACAATTTATCTCCGATGACTGTTTTCAGAACAATAACTTGCATGATTCATAACTGTTCATCCCCAAGTGGGCTTGTCTTGAGACGGCCTGGGACAACCATTAAAAAATGAGCTCTTACGCTTTTCCTTATCTTTTCCTACCAGCCCGCAAAATACCATTTCCAACTTTGTTTTCAGCAACTCTGAAATAAAGTCTTGTTCTCTCACATGCTGCATTTTGTTGGTTGTGTTTGTGGGGTGTTCCGTTTCCAGATCAATCTTTGACTAGTATGTTGAGTTTTCCTTTAATTTCCCCTAATGGGAGAAAATGTGAAAGCAATTTTATTATGGAAAAGGAAGAATTTAAAAGAGGATTAAAGCACAGAAAAAACAATAATTGCATTTGTCTTCCTGTATGTTATCACTTGTTGCTCTCATTTTAAAATAACACAGATTTGAATTTGAAAAGACCCAGATACTTACTTTACCTTGGTTTCTGCACAGAATCATCCCCAAAGAAGGGAAATTGCTTTACCATCATGTAGTTACCTTAAAATTAACTCACGTCAGGGCGAAGGGTCCAATGATCTAGGAATGCTGCTTTCTTTATAAAGCTGTGTTGTTTACTACATTTTAGCTTTGTGGAGATTTGCTTGATAAACATTGAGATTGAAGAAAAGCATTACTCTTTTTACTTACTTGCTCTGTGCTATTATTTAGCTAAATGCTCCCTTGGGAAATTCTCATAATCCATTTATCTAAATAGAAAGAAAGAAGAGGATTTGTGTTTATTGCAGTCTCACTCAACGATGGGGGGAGACTTTTCTTTCTGAAAAATTGTGTTTCTCTGTTTTCCTTAGTGGGTTTTTCCACTTTGCTGAATTGTGCCTGCCCTCAGAATTGCACCAACACCGCTTGTCTCCCAAATGCAAAATGTGAGATACGGAATGGAGCTGAAGGCTGTTACTGCAACATGGGGTTTTCGGGAAACGGTGTCTCAATTTGTGAAGGTAAACAATCTTCATGACTGCTTTTGGATTTTATTGTAAGATTAAATTCTGATATGATTACTTCTCCTTTGTCCAGAAATTAAGTTGCTTCACATTATACTGTTTGATTTCATATAATTGATAAAAAAATAGTTTAATTACTGAAACAATAAATTTGAACTTCCAATCTCAAAATTTATACTTGATTATTGATTGTTGATGACTCCACGTATATCTTATCTTTCGTGCGAATATTAAAGAGTGCCTTAGAACTTAAGCTGGAACACTAAGTTGCAGAAAGTCGAGTCAATACTTTTGGGAACTACGGAACCCAGAGTTCGTGAAGGTCAGGTTATACTGGGATGTGTGGCATCACATGCCTTCTTTAGTCCTTGACTACCTAAATTTGAGGATAATGTGAAGAGCTTTGAGGTTTTCTCCTGCATACCCTGAGTGTAGAAATGAAAAAGAAAGAGAGAGAGAGAAAAGAAAGGGAATTTTGAAAATTCGTTCTTTTCTGAAAAAGTGGATCCTCTTTATAAGACTTTAGGCGAGAGGCCAGAGCAAGAATGCCAGAAAGAGTCCTTCTACGGTGCAGTTTAGCCCATTGACTTGATAGAACACCATCCGATCATCAGATTTAAGTGATTTCTTGTCTGTGGTCCCCACCACCACCTCTGCTCCTGTTTCCTCAAGCCTCACTCAATCTTTCTTTATTCTCTTTCATTTTTAGCAGAATCTAGTTTTAACTGGGTCAATAGAACAACATCCTGGGTAGGAGAGAGAGAAAAAAGTTCCAAGTCGTATAAATTAGTTTTAGAATATAATTAAATGGCAAGGTCAAATTAGAACTGTGTGGTGTTATACTCCTAAATGTATTTAAGATAACATGGACTTTTTCTAATTAAGCCAGGATATTGTGCATTGTTAATATTGCATGTGTTTGCTTATAGCGTAAACAAGTTGTATCTCGTGATTCAATTTGATAGGCTCTTAAAAAAGATTAAATATGCAGTATAGAGTAAGACCAAACCTCATCATAATTAGTTTAATGTTTTAAAAATGTAGAGGAAAGCTACAGCTTTTTTATGGTGCATTAGATCAGGCATTTCTGCTTGTACACACAGCCAGGATTTGTAATATGCTGTTCTACAAGCACTACAAAATTCTTTCCATAAATAATCTTAGATTTTTATTGTGTATTTAATTGAATGGCATTATGGCAAGTTGCTAGTTGAGTGACCTTCAAAATCTTGCTGCAAACATATTAGTGTGCTCTCCAGCAATCATTACAAGTCGTGCCATAGTCCTTTATAAGCTGTTGTCTTTCTGTTATTCAGATACTTTTCAACTGTCATCATTACCATCATTAGCATCAATAACTTTTCACAATTTGGACCTGCAAAAGCCAACTAGATTATAATCATGTTTCTCATGATTTCTTTTGAGAGTATTTTTCCCATTATCCAGTGTAGTTGTTTTTTTCCCCCACCGCCTAGTCAATGGCCCGCTGAAGGACAGAAAATATTTTCTGTTGAAAAGAAATACTTCAAGACCTTTGGGCCTGCAATTTCTTTTCACAAAGAACACAACTTACAATGGGAATTTTTTTTTTCTTTTCAAGTTCATTTTTAACTTAAATCCCCTTCTTGTTTAAAGAAAGTTATATATTTACTTGTTTCAATGCTTACTATTTGATGATGTCCTCTTCAAACTACTCAAAGGTTTGTGATGTCTTCTTAAGACTGTTCAGTTTCGCCTTTAATTCACTGATAGAGTTTTGATATTTTTTTCAGTACGTATATTTAATATGTTTCAGAATTAAACTTAAAACATTGTATTCTCAACTGCTGAATAGTCTAGGTTATATTTTGGGTTTAAAAACTCTTGTTAGCTTTTTTCTTCTCTAAAAAGATTCCCCACTTTTTCTGTCTTTCTCTAAGATTGGTATTAGGTTAACAAAAAAAAATGACTGGACAGGAGTTTTGTTACAGAGGATGCCTACTTTGGGAGGAATAAAAGTTTTTTTTGGTGTCATTACTGTCATCTTTGATTTGGCTCCCGCAGAGACCTGCCAAATAAATGTTGTGGTAATAACTCAACCTCGCTAAATGTACTCTGTTTGAAGAGGTAATTTTGAACAAGTTGTTTAGAATTTGGATTACATAGTCATACAGAAACAAGTTTTAATAGTAGTGAATTTATTTCATGAAGTCATTTTCTTATTGAATAAATATTTATTGAGCACTTTCATCACCATCATCAGGATAGCTAAATCTACTGTACCTTGAGTCCGAGATATTCATTAGCAGAATACCTTCATCTGTTATTAGTCCCATTTTATCTATAAGGAAATAGAGTCTTAGAAAGGTTAAGTGAACATCTCAGTTGATACAATAAATAAGTGGTGGAGCCAAGATTTGAACTAAGGTCTAACTCCAGCGCTTGTATCTTGCTCTTTATCTTTGACCATAAAGCCTCTGCTTAATAGGTACTACTATGCCCTTGGACTGAAATAATGAATAAGAAATTGGCTTTTATTTTCAGTTTATCTAGAGATAGTTACAAAACTGTATTAATCATTTGATGCAATGTTATAAAAGTCATAAATAGAGGTAAATTTGAGATGTGCTACCAACTACAGGAAAGCCTTCCAAGTCAAGGTGACATTTAAGCTGAGAATTGAAGAATTAATAGTGTTTATCAATGGTATTGACAAAGTGGCAGAGAAGTCAGGCAAAAGGGATCAGTCTTAACAAAGGCCTAGAAGTTGAACATGGATGGTACGTTTTAAGGAGCTCCGAGTATTTCCTGCAGGGTGTATATCACAGGGTGTATTAGTCGAGGGGTCAGGGAAATTAAATCAAGATGTCAAGAGTATGGGCTTTATCCTGTTAACAAAGAGCCATTGGCAGGTATTTGGTAGCTGAGTTACATGATAAATTATGTGTATTAGAAAGATGACCCTGTTAGGGAGAGGAGGAATGGATTAGCCAGGGTCAACCTATAAAAGCAATAGTAACTTTATATTTGTATTTATATTTGTACAGTTCGTGTCACTTGTACCCAATATATCTTCAATTATCATATCAAGCTTTTGAAATAAAAAGTACAGATGGTATCTTTTGTTTACAAACACCCTTATGACTGGTCATAACCAGTTGTCTTGAGCTCCATGCTACAGCGTTTTGTGTCTGAGAGAAACAAACTTTTTATTAAGATTATCATAGTTTACAACCTTGTGAAATCAAATGGGTATCTTTTGAATATTTGTTTTCATTTCTCATCAGGCATTCTCAGCTCTTCTGATGGTTCATCTGCAACTTTTCTTGGCCTTTTACATTTGTTACACTTTTGTAGTATTGAGATGCAGGAGTAGAGAGTTGAGTAACAGCTGGAGTGAGCATTTTCTTTTCTTCCTTCCCTCTCTCCCTCCCCTCCTCTCTTTCTTCTCCTTTCCTTTCTTTCTTTCTTTTTTCAATCCTCAGATGGAAGTTGTTCCTGATTTTTAAGTAATATTTAAAGAATATTTGAAGAATTGGAAATATAGATCACAATAACATTATATATACATCTTCCTTCACATATAATATGTTACTAATAATCATTGAGGAAGCAAATGTTTTTTGTAAAACCAATGTGTTTTTACACACTCCAGAGGAACTTCTTAGGTAAATGAATACCAATACCAGCTTGAAAAAGTGTGAACTCTGATGTGCTTCTAGATAGCTGTGTGTCAGATTTGTTTTAAAGTGAGGTGCATACTTCCATGGAATTTCTTGTACTGCATGGAAAATGTAACCTATTTAAGAAGTGACAGTCTAAATGAACCCAAGGCTTACATTCCAGGATGCACGATTTCTGTGAACTTCATCCAAATAAATAAAATACCTTTGCCAGTTTCAGAAATCCCTTTCCTTGTACTAGAAATATGACCTCTTTTGTCTGTTGACAAGAAGAGTTACACAATAGAGAGAACAAAATCTACCACAGTAATTAGGTGGAACTTCCTCAAAAATATCCACTCCATAAGATTACAAATTCCTTCAACAGATAGAAAGAGAAAATAAAACAATAAACCATTATAAAGATTTCTTTTAGGCTAACGGGTTTTTTTTAAAAAGGAGAAGAAAAATAGGACTTGTGTCCTTTGAGTTTTGCTGATCAACTCCACAATTTTAAAGTGAAAAACTTCTCTGTTCTGATTTGACAATGTCGTTTTTTCAGTCTGAATTTCAGGAATCATTTTTCTAAGCCATCTTGTTTCATGTTTATCTTACAGGACAATTATGAGAATTAATGAGATACAAACAAAGAAATATCTTGAGATCTTGAAGATTTAATATGAACATAAGATTTTGGATTTTCCCAAGTAATTTATAATGAAACATCATGAAAATTTTTCTTGGCGTGGAAGTCTTATTTATTTTTAATCACTTTTTAATCAGTGTTATTGAGATGGATTCATTGCATATTTAGAATCATAAAAGTAATATCAGATAGCTAATGACACAGAGAATTAAACTGAAATAGTAAAAGTTAACACACAGCTTCTGAGTTCTAATTTCAACAGTCGAAAAGTTATTCAAACTTCTGTGTTAAATCAATTCTAAATAAGACACCATCTGACTTCACATTATTAGAGTGCTGATTTTTTTTCAAGTGGAAACTACCATTGTTTGTTTTTACTTCAGCCTACAACATTAATTCATAATGTATATGCTATATAATATGTGTGGATGATGATGCATCAATGGCAATAAAAATTGGGTATCGTTTTTCCAGAATTAGCTTTCATTTTGCATGTGAAGTGAACATGACAGCTGTACTGTCTTATATTTTCTCTCCAACCATATCTTTAGGAGCTACTACGAAATTAAAATTAAATCAAAATTGTGCTGTATGTGGAATTTGCATACATTTTAATCCTCTGTTTCTTTTCAAGAAAAATACTGGTAGAAAGAAGAGAAAGGGACAATAGCAATAGCACCTTCAATACCAGGAAGTAACTTATGAGTCAGTTGTTCTGCTTTGTTTATTACAGCTCCACTCTTTTGATGATATTCTAAGATTGCCAACTTTATTTTGCAAAACATGATTTTTTGTTGTTGTTCTGGGAATGTCAGTTATCTATGATCCCAGTTTTTAGGGCATCAACATACTTTATAGCCAATACCTAGTTATTTCAAAAGCAAATTAACCTTCTGATTGTCCATTTTCCCATTTTTTTCTCTTCTTCCTTAGTTTCTTTAATGCTTAAATAAGTAACTTTCAGATTTACAGCTTATTCACAAGTAGAGTAATAATATTGATGTTAATTTTAGTGCTTTCTGTGAGCTGGAGACTATTATAAGCACTTTACATGAATTTATGAATTTAATTCTCATAAAAACTCTCTAAAGGCTAGTATTATCCTCAATTTATAAATTAAATAATTTTCCCAGGGAAAGTACAAACAATTGCCTCATGTGATCCTCAAACTACTCCGTGAGGTAAATCTGCAAGTAAGGATTGAATCTCATTGAGATGAAATGAATTATTTTGGTTGTACCCCCCATCCATGTATCTGCTTTTTTCCCACTACATTATCAAAACAATTGATTAAAAAGAAAAAATTACGTGGTGTGTATGTTTAAGATACCTTAGGAATAAGTGCATGCAAGTTAAAACTATTTACAAGTTTCAATATCTTGATGAAATTCATAGGTCAGTTACAATTGTTTGACGCCTGTTCGTCCGCAGACTTCAAGGCCAATGTACTCACAATAAAATCAATGAAATCAGAGTGGGACCATGAGAAGTCTACTCATTAAGATTGAACTCCTCAAAGCAGGATCCAGTGCTACGAAAGGGGGCAGTTCAGTGTCCACAGAGAAGGCTGCAGTGAAGATGGTGGCGTTTCCTGGTGTTGGTGATTTCCTATCCTTTTCCCAGAGAGAGGACATCTAGGCGATAGGTTGAGACAGTATTTCCCAAAGGTTACACAGTTTGGGCTCCTGTTTCCTATCAGTGTGTGCTCCCAGGTAAAGCCAAGAAAATATTCTCAAAGGAAACTCTGTGATCTGCGTGGAAGGAACTCTTGAGAGTGAAAATTGATGCCACCTTTCTGCCTACTTTTTTATACCTTTGCTGGAATAATGCCTGAAAAGTGCTGTGCCCACCCACATAGACAGAGAACTCTGCACTCTCTTGCACTAAAGAGGTTGTAATGGCTGGTAGGCAAAACCTGGGCCAAGCTACCCCAATTAATCAACATCGTTATTGAATTATAAACATGAGGGTCATTTAAGGATAACTAGGCATTGGAGAAAGGCCAATAATACAAACACAAAGATGACTAAATAGAACAATTGGCCAGGAAAATGATACTTTTAGGAAGAGAAAAGAGGTTGAGGGAAAAAGTCCAACTTATACTGTCAAAGAAATTCTGGAAAATTTGGCACCCAAATAAACACAACAGAAAAGTAGAATAGGCTTCTACGTACAAAAGAGCTATCACACCACAAAAATACATTCTTCTTCAATATACCCTAAAACCTTTGTGTTCCTCAGTCCCTGGTACCTCCTTTCTCCTCTTGTTCCTCTCCTTTTGTAGCAAGAAGGGTCAAGACAATAAGCTGGTAAAATTTTCAGTAAGGCAAACCAGTGCTTAAAAACCACCAGAAGATTGAGGCTAAAGTCTCCATTCCTGTGTTTCCTCTCCTACAAGGAAGACCACACCTAGAACAGGGAAGCAACAAATAAATTTTTTTATACTTCAGTAGAAGATAGTCAAACTATTCTTGACTCGTCAAGGGGATTTAATCCCCCTTTTTAATATAACCTAATTTCACCCCTTGTGATCTTCTGCTTTACCTGTGCCCAAACCTCTCCCAAATTCCTCTCCTCCCTGCTTTATCTCAAAGGTGAAATGAGGTAGCCAATGTGTCTTCTAAACCTAATTGCATGATTTGCCTGTGGTTTTTCATGTTATAATGTCATTAATATGGGGATGGAGCCCGTATGTGGTAACCAGGAATAGTGGATTGTTATTGGAGAACCTCAGCTCCATTTGATTAGGCCCAAACTTTGTTTTTGACTCACTTATAACTTTTGTGGTTATAATATTGTAATTGTCTGCAGTCTCCCTATGTTGTCTGTTTTCCGAAGAGATTTACAGAATTCCCTGGCTAATACTTTTGATATAAACCTAACATATTTTTCTCCTCCGGTAAAATATATTTGTCTTCTGATAAATGTTATTCCAAGATTGAGGCAATAACCTATAACAGAACGGCTGAAATATAATATCCAAAGAATTGCAGAACTAAAAAACTAAGATGAAAAATATGAGAACAAAACTGAGGAACAGAGGACCAGACATGGGGAACCTAATTTCCATCTAGCAGAAGTTCTTACTGAAGAAGGCATCCAACAAGATGAAATAATAAAAAATATGACAATTTTCCCAGAGCTTGAGAAAGACATGAGTCTTCAAGTGAAAGAGCACTTTAGTGCCTGCCTTTCTTGGACAGAACGTTTGTGCCTTCACTTCCCATGTTCTTATGTTTAAGGAATATCTATTGATCGATATACTGCTATAAAAGAGGAGTATAGTTTACTTAATAATCTGTCACTTTTATTTATACATTCAAGTTGATTATTACCTTTATATCCTTGAATAGTAATGGAATATACTGGCTGACTTAACATCAGGCTGCTCCATTCCTGGAGCCTAGGGTGAAAATCTATTCAGATCATAGGGGCAGAGTGAGAGAAACCGGTTTTCAAAAGGACGTTTAGGTAACTGTTAGCATCAGGGGAGTGAATAGATGCCAAGCAGCCAAAAAACGTAGATGACCACTATAAGCTAAGTTTCTATCAGTTCTTTGAGCCACCATTTCTCCATTCATCCACTTTTCTTTAATCTCTACTTCATTTAATTACTTTTCTGAGACCAATTCTAGCCCAAGGAAGGGGGGGGGGGTCATATTTTAGAAATACTGTCATATTATCTCATCATCTTAAAAATAATTTCTCGATCAAAGTGTTATCCTTTAGGTTCCCATTATTGAATCTTTCTTACATCCTTTTATCCCAGTAACTAAGACCCAGCCCTGTAAATTGGAACCTTCCTAGTATCCCCCACCCTAGATTCTCTGGTAATAAGTTCTAATATCACTGTGCCAAGGTCTCCAAACTTGTTATGTACAGACTAGCTCTGTTCAGCTGGGATTTTCATGATAAGTTGCAAAGAGTATCTGAGCCTCAGTTTCTCTGTAAAATGAGCAGATTTCACTAGGATCATTATTAATGTCTCTCCCAGCTTTAAAATTCTTTGATTCTATTATTGTGAGACATTTATTTGAATTGTAGTCAATTTCCAATTCAATCACTTTTGGGGGAAGTAGCCTGGATTTGGGGCTTAATTTAAAACATGAAAATGAAAAGTACGGATTTTGGTCTCTTGCCTCTAAACTCAGTGCACTTTCCACTTTACTATGCTATATTTTTAACTCCGATCTCTAGAGCTGGCATGACCAACGCAGACAATGCTTTCCTCTACTCCTGTGCTCCCCTCCTCCCTGCTTGGGACCATGACACATCATGATACTATTTCCTGCTGAGTCGCAATGTGACCTCCAAGTTCTCCAGGCAGATGCTACAAATCAGGAGAGGTTGGCACATCAATGAAACTTATTTTCCCTATTTTCTCTGGTGGCTTCCACCCTTGGAAGGAATTTCTGGACCAATCTTCAGTGGGCCCTCTTGTATTACAGTGCTGAAAAGTAAGGTATTCAATATAATATGATGAGCAAAAGAAGTACAATATTGGAGTCACTTGAACCATTAAAAACAAACAAGAAGGCTGTAAAACCTTGATTTTATATTTGCTCCCCTATCGGAGAGATTTAGTTACTGTTATACGTGATTGAGAGTACCCCTTTGAATACGATGGTGTGCGTATCGATTTTAGGGGGTGGAGGGTTGTGATTCACGTGATTTTTTTAACCAACATTTAACTGCTATCTGGAACAAACTGCCACAAAATGGAACTTGTCCTTGTGTTGAAATTCCAAAAGAACCTTGATGATTGTGTGCTTGTGAGGGTGTGATGAGACAGGGGTGGTGAGAGTGCAGTTGATCAGAGGGGCAGTCTTCTCAGCTGGAAACCAGTAGCTAAATTTCTCCATTCTGAGGACTACATATATCTACAGACATCAAAATACCCTTGTGTCAGGCTCAATGGATAGAATAGGATAATTAGTTATGTGTGCTCAGGGGAGAAATTGAGCACTTTCAATGTTGGAAGTATTACAAGTTGAGACTTATTGTCTAAGACCCAATACACATCACTTTCTTTGCAAGGCCTTTCTCATTTCCATCTGTTAAGAATAAGCATTTGTGGAGCTTGCCTGGCGGTGCAGCAGTTAAGTTCGCATGTCCCGCTTTAGCAGCCCCGGGTTGCAGTTCAGATCCCAGGTGTGGACATGGCACCTCTTGGGAAGCTGTGCTGTGGTAGGCATCCCACATATAAAGTAGAGGAAGATGGGCATGGATGTTAGCACAGGGACAGTCTTCCTCAGTAAAAAGAGGAGGATTGGTGGCAGATGTTAGCTTCAGGGCTAATCTTCCTCCGAAAAAAAAAAAAAGAAAAGAAAAAAGTGCTGTTTGTCGTGTTCTACTCATAATTCCTTTTTATTTTTGCATTAATACATAAGTTTTGATGGAGTCCGCCTACTTTTCAATAGCTGCTGGGGAATCTCAAAAATGAGTGCTGTTTGAGGACAGTGACTAGTTCTTATTCTTGATTGTGTCCTTGGAAACTACCAAACTGGTTTGGGTCCAATCTGTAAAATACTATGGATTGTTTTTGAGTGACTGCTCTGATTGGTTGGTGCCTCATTCCTATTGTTCCTTACCTATGCTGAATTTATTAATACATTATGGATCATATTCCTGCTTTGCAGGAATCAGCCCTCAAATTTGGTTGAATTTTATGCATTGTAAAGACCAGTGTAGCAAGATGATCTTAGGCATGATCTCATCCCAAATATTTTGCTGTAAATAAAGAGTATCCATTATAGCCCGATGGAAAATTTGCATGAATGATCATAAACTTGACATTGATTTTCTCTAGGCTATCTTTATGTTCCTATTTCATTTTGAGTGATCAATATACAAGACTGAATTTTCGTTAACTTGTTTATTGCTCTTTTGAACATTTTCATGAATTGGGAAGCAGTGTCCTAAGGCAGGATCAGTTGCAATATTGGTACTAATCCCTCATGATGGTCCCCAGTTTTGAGGCACTTTGGCCCTCATCTTTAGTCCCATGTTGACTATGGTATTGCCTTCTGTGTCTTATGTATCAAATATGCCTTTTTCACAAAAATCATAAGAAGTGTGAAATCATTGACACTTAGAAACGTGATATTTTTACTTCTAATTGTATTAGTACTTTGACAGTTCTTTCTATAATTGCTAAAAGGAATTTTAGTCTGTATTGTTGAAAATACTTGTCTTGCATTTATCACTGCTTCCAATGAATTGATCTTTTTAAATACTTTACATGAAGCGGTATTTATTCTTTAGTTAACTGTTTAAGATGAAGTTTTATCTTTTTTTGCATTAATATGTACAAAGTTAAGGACTGTTATTAAAATAAATTTTTTGGTTTTTATCAAGCTCTAAGTTTGGTTAAAATAGAATAAATGATCTCATAAATGAATTGGGAAGGAATCCTATTTTCTTACTCTCTAAATTTGAATCATTTCATTAGAATTTTGATACTTCCATTATATGAGAATTATGAATAAAATATTATCTCCGTCCACGAAAACATTTTGTTTAATTTAAAAATATATATTTTAACCCTTCCAAAGAATTATTCACTTCCTTGCTCTAGGAAAGAATCTTTTCATTCCATGTGGCAGTGCTGAAATCAACTAAAAGATTATGTGTTTAGGATGATGTGGGAAAACTGACTTGAAAAACTCTAAAGGAATTATTTCAGATAATTTTCTACTTCCTGTCTGCTTGAGATATGATCTTATATCCTGTATTTAACCAACTATAAAACATTAAATTGATCCCAAGGATATGAATTTACCTGAATTTACATAAATCTATATGATTTGTTAGTCAGCTGTATCAGAGAACACCACTACGTAATGTATATTATACACTATTTATACAAATGTCTCAAACATTCAGAATGTTAAAAAACATAGAACAAAGCTTATTTGTCTGGCATGAAATATAATTTTCTGAATATTAAAAGATTAAGGCAAGATCATTGAAATAGTTCAGCTCCTTTAACTATTTTGGTCCATTGCCATTGAGTATAGGTGAAAGGTACCAATGCTTAAATTACTGTAGTCTCATGTGTAGTTGTGAATAGAATGTGAATGAGGATATTAGGAGAAAAAAAATTCTGTTTAAAAAAATTGGATATAGAGAAAGAACTCCAAACACCTGAATGTAACAGATGATGGTATTTGATATTCAAGTCGAAGAGTTTTCATTAAAAATGTGATTATCTTGAGTGTCGTTGGTCAGACAAGCTCAATTCCTGCCAAGTTCTTTTACGTGGGATTTACTGCAAGGTGATGCTATTTTCCATATTAACATGATTTTTCCCTGCAATTTTATGTTCAGATACTTAATTTTTATTACCAAGAAATCCGGATTAGTATACAGCTTCATAGATTCTCTTTATAATTGTTTAAAAGTTCCCAAATAAATTGCTGGAAGATAGAATGTCAGAACCGTTCAAACCTTGTACTTATTTTAAGGAGGAAATTAACACTTTGGTCCTTTATTTGCCATGGAAAGAGATAATGACTTTCTCTAGGAAGATTAGAATCTAACCAAACATTGTGGGCTATATATAGCATACAAAGCCCTGTGCCATTTGTGAAAATGCTATCAGGGAGAAAACCCAGTGACTGAGTTTCTGTACTGTATTTTTTAGGTACACAGATTTAATTTAGAGATTATGGTTTGAAAATAAAATTTACTGTATGAGTGTTTTTGGCTGATAAGAAATTGATTTTGTGACCTTGCTACACATTAATTGAAATATCTGGCAATGTGTCTTGACTGGGTTTAAGGAACCATGCGTTCTTGGAACCATATTATTCCTTCACGTTGAACTCGAAAGTTAATCACTTTGTTACCGTTATAGGAAAGGAAACTACTTTTTGCCACTGTGGGGTCTGAATAATCTCCTTCTATTGCATGACAAGTGGGTTTTACAGAATAGACATTATATTTAGTTGGTTCACTATATTAAAGGTGGAGGCTTTTAATTTACTTAAGAGTGATATTACTTACACATTAAACATAGTACTTTATATTTTCTAATATTTTAAGGGTTATATTTATAAAATCAAAAATAAGGAATTATGTGCACATGAGCCTGTTTAGACATAAATAGAGGTTACTTGTTATTTAAATTATTCGGTAAATTTTAGAATGTAGTTTATGAGAAGTTACAATAGAATGAAGGTAGTTAGGTTGTCATTGTTCTCCATACGTCTTCAATGTTAATTTATTTAACAGATATTGACTCAGGTTGCGTTTACATAGGAAAAAAATAACTGCAAAGGAGAGTTAAAACAAATTGTGAAATTTGTAAAATCTTCCCAAGGAACGCAAAAATATATACTTTCCATGAGGGTCTTTGGGGGCGATGAAGAAGTCAGTCATCTACACAATAATTATCCAGCCAAGTGAACCTCTCCACTTTACTTCTCTTTTGTGGATATAACATCAGAACCAAAATTGGGCCACATTTATTTGGTGACTTCATTTTATTGCCCTCTGCTCAACACGAACACATCCTGAGTATTAAAGAATTTATCATTAAAAATGTAATTGAAGTTGTATTTAACATTTAGAACTCGAATTAGGGAAGAATATGCTGTTTTTTGTGCATCTTTGGTAATTAAAGTTGACAGGTACAGACAACTCTATCCATTTTGATGATTGAACAGCGTTTAGATGGTTCTGACACTTCCTTGATAGCTTCGTATTTGTGGGAAATTTTTAGTATTTTGAAATAAGAGAGTTGTATATCCTCTGTATCAAAAGGATTCTTATGCCAGGTTTCTTGGTGCCATATGGAGGATAAGTTCTGAAGATAATTTCTGAACCTTTATAAACATGCAAACATAAAGAGAATGCTGAAAAAACGTACAGCATATCTCTGTTGTATATGCAATGCAGGAGGGCGAGCAGATGCTTGATTATAGGGTTATGTTTGTTTGTTCAACTAATGTTATGTTCATTGCAACAGTTTCATAATGGAATACCATGTGGAGAAGAATCATTTTTAAATGTATTGTGGACTTTGAATTTCGGTTTATTAGTTGACAAATATGTCAGGAAATTTTCAGTAGAGGCATTAATTGTTGTTTTATAGTCAATAATCTCTTTATCCTTACCCTTTGGAAAAAAAAGTCATGCTTTAAGAATAAAGTATAGAGTTAATCTGAGTTTAAGGAATTCTTTAGATTATAACCCTGAGCACAATTTCATTATTATGTTGAGAAGAGAAAGCCTAAGTCTTATCAATTATTGGTGATAGAGTTTTAATAAAAAATTCCAGTGATTCATACATTGTGATCCAAGGACTTACTATTACTAATGCCTTAATATTTGCAGATAGATTCTTTTATTAATGGAAAAGAAATTGTCGTTATAATAATATTTAAAATTGAATGGAAATATGATACACTTGGAGAGTAGAATTTAAAAAAAATTTTGGTATATGATAAGTATTCGACACTAGGATATCAAGTACAGATAATAAATGTAAGAGAGAAAAAAATGGCTATTGTTAATTTCAAAGTAGATTTCAGAAGGGGAAGCATTTTGATGGAAACACACTTTGGAAACCTGGGGCTCAGCTTTTTAGATTCAGCCACTGTTGATGGTTTCAACCAAGATGGATCAAAAGTGGAATCACAGCTTATTGTGGGAAGCAGGCCCACGGAAGCAGCAGCGCCTCTGAGGAAGCCATCTGTGAAATCAAATCCTAGGTTTGTCATTTACCTGCTATAAGATTTGGACCAGTTTCTACATATTTGGAATATAAATAGTTTTATAGACAACACCAAAATAGTTTTTGAGGATTAAAGAAGATAATACAAATGCAACACTGAGCTATGGTACCTGCCGTACAGAACGGCCTCAGTAAGTGATAACTGTTATTAATGTAGATCTGTCAGTCACTTTCTGCCAAATTGTTTTGGGTAGGTTCATTCTCTTTCTCCTTTCCCAAGTCATCCAGGAAACCAGATGAAGATCATCTAGGTGCTGTGGCTAATGTTACACATAGAATAACAAGAAGCTCTTCTTCTTTCCCCAACTCTATGAACACACGGCATATGTGCACTTCAGCATATACCTGGAATCAGGGCGGATTACTCCTTGCTCGTCAATGGTTCATTAATCCTTAATTTACATATTAGGTTTGCTGTGTCTGAAGGAAAACAAATTTTTACTTATGAGTCAGCTTTCTTTAAAAAGGGAGTTTCATTAAATTCCTTTGTGCTAATCACCTGGTCAGCAAGGTGAAAGACCAAATTTAAAGTAGAAATGTGTTTAAAAAAGAATCTTGGAACTAAATTCTCTCCAATTTTATATATATATAATAATATACATGTATTTTATATATCTGTGTGTATGTATATATACACCAATAAACAAAATTATATAAAAAATGTCTAGCATTGAAGACATGGTACTTAATGGAAGATATAAAGTACAGTAAGAAACAGATTAATAAGTGTAAATTCTGGGGCTGGCCCCGTGATCTAGTGGTTAAGCTCAGTGTGCTGTGCTTCGGTGGCCTGGGTTTGTGGGCACAGACCCACACTACTCATTGGCCATGCAGTAGAGGTGACCTACATGTAAAAAGTGGAGGAAGATTGGCACAGATGTTAGCTCAGGGCTAATATTCCTGAAGCCAAAAAAAAGGTGTAAATTCTCAGAAAATAGTTTATTTTATTTACTGTGAATATTTATCATAATTGATTAAAAAATATTTTAATATCCATCTCATTTTTTATTGCTGGAAACTATAGGGTTTACATGAAAACTTAAACAAAACTCTGTATTATGAAAAGGTAGGTATTTTTGTTTTAGCTTAACAAATCTCCCACTGACATTAGTTGTTTAAAAATATTTGAAGGTAGATAGACACAGAAAAATACATAGATGATAGATATTTCTCTATATGAAGTTTCTATCAATTATTATGCAATTTTTTAAAAGACTTGCAGGATACTTTGGCATAGAGCTCATTAGAATACAGTAGAATATGTGTGTATATATATGTCTGTGTGTATATATAAAATAGAATCATTTTATATGAAATAAGATTCATTTCTCATTGAATAAGACCATTCTGAGAAAAATGTAAAGGAAAATAATTTTGCAGAGGATTGAATATTTGGCACAGCTTTGTTTCAAAAACAATAATTTGGTGTCTTACCTCTCAAGTGATCTGTATAATCTGAAAGTAGCTTCTTAAACTCTGAGAGAAATCACGGATCCATAGAATAACATCATGAGACAGCACTTATAAGATTTTCAGTGCCTGGAAGAAGTGACCATGTTCATTGATAGAACTGGTTGAGAAGATGATTGGAATTACTCTATCAAGATTCTTTATTTCTGTGGTTGTTCAGGCATTCGTCAGTGTAGTATCTCATCCTGAATAAAGATAGATTTGAATGGAAATATGTCAAGACACCTTTATTCAGTCCAGCAACATTTCTGAGTTATGGTTTAACTTATGTCAACTCAAGATGATCAAATATTTTCTCACTGCATTTGAACCCTTTGTAATTCCTTGGAAACCTTCCCAAAAAATGAAAAGCAGGGAGGCTAACTTGCAAATTCAATTGATTAAAAATGAAAATGCATCCTTTTGAAACTAAATCTCAACTTAATATTTTGTACAAGCTAAAATAGACCTCTTATACTGGGCCGGTGATAGAAACTCACATCAGGTTCTCTGAAGTCTAAATTTACTTCTCTCTAATTTTTCAACCTGTCATTTCAAAGTTATTATCAAGGAGCTGATGATCAATTTAACTTTTTCAAAATGTCCTGAAATAAAGTGTTTAAAGCCTTAATATAATTACATTTGATTTTCATTACTTTAATTTTGTAATTTACAAGAAAGTACTAAGTTATAACTTAAATTTCTTTACTTTTTACATTTGTTATTTTTAATTCTAATATATTTTGCAACTTTCATTCTAATTTGTCAATATTCCTAAATTGCAGACACAAAATTTGCAGTTGCTATGTAAAACATATTTGAAATAGTATGATAAATAATCCCTTATCATGAATCTAAAAATCTATAATTAGTATAGATAACTTTTTTTCAACAATAGAGCAATAAGGTTGAATCAAATTGGAAGCTCTTTTGTTTAAGTTATTATTCATTAATTCATGCATTCACTCACTCAAGAAATACTTGTTGAGCACCTTCGATATGTTAGGCACTTTATAAAGGTAAATATGAAGCAATGAACCAGTATATGTGGCCCTCAAGGATTCTAGAAGGATAGAGAGACATTAAAAACACAATGACACAAATTGTCACTTAATCAGTTGAGTGGTCTGAGTGGTCTGAGTGCTTATGGGAGCTTCCTAAGAAGGCAATGTTTAAACCGAGAGTTGAACTGGGCATTAGCTTGATGAAGCATTTGCTTTGGGATAGGAATGGGTGGTAAGAATGATCATTACATGCACTTAGGAAAGCTCTGATGAATGATAAAGAGATGCAAAAATAAGTTGCTGAAGTATAGTGCTATAATTGTAGAAGATATATCTAAAAAGTTGATCAATGGCCACAGTATCTAGGGTCCTGATGTCATCCGTAGAAAAATTGGACTCTATTTTCAAACATTTGCATTTTTGAAGATCACATTATCTTCTACAAGGGAAATGAACTGGAGGCCAGCAAAGTGTGGATGCAAGCTCATCGGGTTGAGGCTGTTGAATCAGTCGGGGAGAGAGAATATTGGCTTATTCAAGATTAGTGACCAAAAAGATGAAAGAAGACTGAGAGAAGTGATATATAAATTGTAAGGATCTCTACGTCTTGATGATGAATTGGTATCCAGGTGAGAGCGAGAGATGTGAAGCATATCTCTTAGGTTTGTAGTATAAACAATTGGGTGGATGTTGATGCCTTTGATGAGAAAAGGAAATGTATATGGAGAAAAATGATTAGTTCTGTTTTGGATATGGTATGACTGACAAGCTAATCTTATATCTAAGTGGAGACAATAGTGTACATTGGTCTGAAACTTAGAAAAGTCTTGAGAAAATTTTTGGAGTCATTAGCAGGATGTTGATGTCAATGGAAACCATGAAAGCAAATACAATTGCCTATAGAGACCACATAAAGGGAGATCATAGAATGAAAATAAAGAGGAACTAAGCCCAAGTCCTAAGAGACTCAAATTCTTAATCAGTAGAGAAAGTAAGGAAAGTTGACATGGGAGATTTAGAGATGTGGCCTTAAAGGTAGGGAGAACATATACATTATCATTTAAGCTAAGGGAATGGGTACTTCAAGGCAGAAGGAGGGTTCACAGTTTCAAATGCTAATGAGAGGCGCAATGAAAACTGAAAATGCCCAATAACTCTTTTAGTAGAGTGAGCAATGGTGACATTAGTAAGAACTGCTTTGGTGAAATTTTTATGACTGAATCCAATCTAGAATGGGCTGAGTAGTACTTGAGAAGTAAAGAAATCCTTTTAAGTAGTTTGGCTATGAAGGTAAACAGAAAAGCCAATATGGAAATTGACCAAATGTAAAGGCCATTGGAAAGAATTGAGTCTTAGAGAAAGAGTAGAAGATGAGACAAAAGGACTAGAAGAAAGAGTTGATAAAGACAAAAATGGTTGGATCTTGAGCATAGGAAAAGGACCCCAGGCTAAGTAAGGGTTTAGGGAAGGAGAAGATTCTGGCTTACTTGTAGACACAGGCACAGGTTTGGCATCTAGAGCATCCTCATGTGTTTCTAGTCCCTGAGTGGTGGGAGACAAAAAAGGGAATAAATGTGACCTGTCTAGGAAAATAATAGGAGTCTTGTAATGTTGAAAAAGATAATATAGCAGCAAAGAAATTGCACATGAAATAACTAAGCAATGTTTGCCAATGCCTAGAGCAGGGTGCCATATCGTGGTTCCCATGATGCCATGCTTCCTATCTTCTCCCATAGATAATCATCACGATTCAGTCTTAGTTGAGGACGCCATAACAAATACCATAGACTGGGTGGCTTAAACAGCATTTATGTCTCACAGTTCTCGAGGCTGGGAAGTTCAAGATCAAGGTGCCAGCAGATTAGGTGTCTGGTGAGAACACTCTTTCTGGTTTGCAGATGGCCATCTTCTTGTCTCCTCATTCAGCAGAGAGAGGGAACGCTCTAGTCCCTCAGCCCCTTTAAAAGACACTCATCCCCTTCATAAGGGCTTTACCCTCATAATCTAATTACCTCCCACAGCCCTTAACGCCAAATACCACCACGTTAGGATTTCAACATACGAATTTTGGGGGGATACGTTCAATCCATAACAGTATCCTTTACCATAATTGGCTGAACATTGCCTTCGAATTTTGCTCAGAATGGTGTACTGAGCAATAACTACCAAATAATGAGAATTGGTATGGGAATCAATCCCATTCTAATTGATGATGAAGAATTTTTTTTTTGATCCTGCATTTATGTCATAAATTAGAATTTTTCAGACTGCACATCCTATATATATCTTTGTTTATTAATTATATTCACACCACTTGAAATTATGAAACACCCTAAAATAGAAATGTGAAAAAGATAAAACATAAATAAATGAAGAAATGTTAACATTTTTTCCTGTATATGAATGGATTGTTTTGCATACATTTTTGGGTACATTTCTCCCACTGTAGTCTGGAAACAACTGGTACTGATGAAGTCCTCTTTGACAAGTATACCATGGTAGCCTAGTATATATATATTGTGTGTCTCTCTTAAATCATGCATGGAAATTGTAACGATTGTGCTTTCTGTTAGATATTGGTTTAGGTAATCAGATTTGCAGCTACTTTTAACATGTTCTTGGTAGTGAAAAATATTCATCTGGGATTGAAAATTTACTATTAAAAATAGCACTGACAGCTCCTTCTAAAATATCCTTTTTAAATGATGCCATCATGCCATGATTTATCTATTTTTGTTCCATGGCACATGTAATGAGATGAAAGTGCCTTCAAGGCATCTTGTTGCTACAGAACACCTCCCTTATGGTCAAATTCATTTTTAGACTCTTTATCCAATCTCTTTTCCAAGATACATTTTTTCTATTTTTGATAATCTTTTGAGGCTTTATCTTAGATTGTTTACAGCCATTTCAAATAGGACACCAGCTGCTTTTAGTTATGATGAGTCAACAACTTGGAAAATATTTGAATTTGAGTGGAAACACAGTTTACATTTGGATTTCAATTTCATTTTATTAGTTGCAAATATTATTCCACAGCCCATCTTTTGAAAGTTTGAATAAGAGAAGAAAAAATAATGCATATTGCTTTTTTAAAAATTGACATCTTTGCTGCAGATTTCATTGCCAAAAAGACAGAGTCAATTAGTCATAGTTCTGCTATATGAAAACTTTATGAATCATATTTTTCATATACTGCTTAAGCTTTGACACTCATAGCTTCCACCATTTAATGTTCTTATATGTAATTTTTGTCTTATCTTCATTTAGAAGGGAAATAAGAAATTATGCAATAGCCATCGACCAATCTGAAATTACCATTGGAGAAAGCATATTTTGTTAGTTATGCAAAACAACTAAAAAGTCAAAATTAGGATACTCTTGTTAAATTTATCATATAAGGAATAAACTCTATTCTTTTGTTTAAAAATATTATTTTAGAATAGCATTTTGTTTTTATAAAAGCAATATATACTCATAAAAATTTCATCCATTTAAAACATACACAGGAGAAAGCAAGACATCACTCAGATCTCCACACCTCCAAACCAGCTTTTGTGTATTTAAAGAACATTATTCTGGGGATCTTTCTATGGACGCCTATGAGAGGATATTATAGATAAGGTAAATGACTGGTAAATGATAGGTAAAGAGAGACATACATAGATGTATAGATGACAAACTATCATAACAGTTGGGTTATTATTTTACTGAAAGTGCTCACTCATTTTTCTAGAAGTTAGCAGACAACAAAGAAACTGAAACGAAACTGAAAGAATTACTGATGGCGATTTCTCTTTTCAACCACAAGTGAAATAAACTTTAAAAGAACTGTGTAAATATAGGAAAAAATGTATGAATAGAATCAGACTGCTGAGATAATTTTTTTAAGCATCATTTTAATTTCAGACAGTACTGGTTTGCCCATTGCTATGAAAGCTGAACGGATTATCACAGTAGCACGTTCTACTTCATTCTTCCCTTTTTACCTGGTTTTGGTTGCTTAACTATTTTTACTTTGGCAAGGCTTATAACTTGATATTCTATTCTACCATAATCCCCATAGAAGTGTAGTCTTGATTTTATGTTTTGAGATTTTAGTGTTTCCTTTGAGTAATTTTCACTATAGTTTCTCCATTTCTGGGGATTTAAAAAACCTCTCTTCCTAATTAGCTGAATTTCATCATTGAATATGTTTTTTCAAGAAGAATTTCTGGCCTCTCTATTCTCTACGTTCTTCTGTATTTGCAAATGTCTAGCTGCTCCTTTTATACTTGAAAATCTGTCTGGACATAGTATTTTTAAGTCCAAGTTTTTTCATTAGAACTTGCACACCACATTTTGTGTCTTCTGGCAGTGACAGCTGTCATGTCAAAGATTGAGGCCAGCCTATCTTTTCCCTCTCATAGATGACATGCCTTTTCTGCCTAGATGGCTACATTCAAAATTTATCCAGACTATGTCCAGGCAGACATTTTCCCTTTGTTCCTCTTCCTTTCGTAGAATTCTTAATTTTTAGCTTGCATAATTAACTAAACAAGCCAAAGATAATCAATATCTCTTATAACTCTCAAAATACAAGAACTTAAATATTTCAATTTCACTCACTCACCTATTGTCTTGTTATTGTAGTCTGGTATTTTTTTTGTTCCTCAAATTTGTCAATATTATTTTAAAGTAATAGTCATAATAATAGCAATAATAAGAGCTATAAACTGCTTACTTTGTGCCGGGAACTGATCTAGCATTTGTGCTTATATTAACTCTTACAGTCTTCATAGTAGCTAGCTTTCAGATGTGGAAGCTGATTTATCGCCAAAGATTACCCAGATAGCTAGTGAGCGGATGGGATTTAAAACCCAGGCAGACCAGCGCCAGAAAATCTGTTCTGATCTGCTACTCTAGCGTCTCTTCGAGTGTACTGTTTGTATAACAAGTGGGTTTAGAGCTACCTGGCCATGTATCCATTTCTTTCCTTCATGTTTGCCATACTTTCCTTCTCTGTTCCATATTCTTTGCCCTGAGGTTCACCACTGGTGGTAAATTGTACAGTGTTTGTTTATCTGAAGATGTCTGTATTTTTTTCTTGTTCTTTAATTTAATGTAACATTCCGAGTTAGCAGACAATTTTGTTAACTAAGAACTGTTAACTAAGAACTCTGAAGATTTGTGATTTACTCTTTTTCAGTTGTGCTGTTTAAAAAGTCTGCAATCATCTACCTTTGTAGTTCATCTGTCTCTTATCTATAGCTGTGTGTATTAGTCAGCTTACATTGCCATAACAAAATACCACCGACTGGGTGGCTTCAAGCACAGGAATTTATTTTCTCCCAGTTCTGGAGGCTGGAGTCTGAGATCAGGGTGCCAGCTGGGTCGGGCTCTGGTGAGGGCTCTCTCCCTGGCTTGCAGATGGTCACCTTCTAGCTTTGTCTTCACATGGCAGGAAGAGAGAGAGAGAGAGCTCTCTGACGTTGCTTCTTGTGGGGCACTAATCCCGTCAGACCAGGGTCTCACCCTCATGACATCGTTTAACCCCAGTTACCTCCCAAGAGCCTCATCTCCAAATATCATCTCGTTAGGAGTTAGGGCTTCAATATATGAATTTTGGGGGATACAAACATTCAGTCCATGACACTGTTTATAAGATCATCTGTTTATAGGATCATCTCTGTAGTTTCACAGTGATGTGTCCAGGCTTAGATTTCTTTCCATTTATCTTGCTTGGAATTCTATTTCCTGTATTTAAATATTCTTGTCTTCAATTAGCTCTTAAAATAGTGACTCTTCCCTCATTTACTCTCATTGGAATTACAGTAGAATATTCTTTTTCTTTCTATCCTTTGAGTCTCTTAAACTTTTTTTCATTTCCCATCTCTTTGCTTATAGACGCTACGTTAGGTGATTTCTTCAGATCTAGCTTGTACATCAGTTTTTTACAGCTGTATCTAATCTATTGTATAACCAGTTCACTATATTAACAACTCCAACTATGATTTTTTTTATTCTAGAACTTCTACTTAGTTCTTAACAGAACCCTGCTTGTTGCTTTCACGCATTTTAAAATCCGTCTCTTATCTCTTTAATGTCTTAAACATAGTTATTTTATAAACTGTTTCCAATAATTCCATTTGTAAAAGATCCTAAATTTGCTACTTATTTTTCCTGCTGATCCTCACTCACGGTGGGGTTTTGCATTTGCGTGTGTGTGTTTAGTTTTAGATGTAGAATTTCTTTTAGCCAGTCTTTATGTGTGGGAAGCCTGCGGTCCCTGTGTCAAGGGTCTTTCTATGCAGGAAGAATATCCATTTCCTCCTCCCAGCTACTATGCCTTCATCACTATCCCCTCAGAGTTACTTTCTGCTTGTCAGCTTGGGATTTCCGTACCCACAAGCATGTAGCTATGAATTCTGAAATGACCTTTCTTCTTCCACACGTTAGGCCAAGGGATATAATTTTTTCTGTTTCCTGTTTTTTCTGGTGCATATCTTTTTAAAATCCTTCCTATCACTGCGTATGTAACCCTTGGTGGTCCCGACTTTAAACAATTGTTTTATTCCTAGACCCATGTTACACGACTTCAGTCTTGATCTCCTCTTGCAGAGAAGCTATTGGAAATCTTGAGCCCTCGAAAAATCTTTTGAGGCTTAGTTTTACACCCTCGCTTTTAGTTTTCTCTTTATTTTTGTTCCTGGGGATTTCTCTTACTTTTTAGACTGCTCAATTTTACCTTTAAGAGTTCATTTATTTTATTTGATTTATCTAGTATTTCTAGGTATCTTGTTGGAGAAAGATGTTAAGATGGTCTAATCCTTATATAGTTAGAAGAGAAATTTAAAGCTCAATGTAAGCCGTCTTTGTGACCATGAAGAAACCTAGCCCAAGAGAAAAAGCATCAATACTGTGGATCACAGCAGAAAGAGGAAATAAACTTGATAACATGGTTCTGCTACTAAATTAATCGACCGAGTAGTCAGTCTACTGCTACACTTTTTCTTTTGTGAGATAATTAATTGCCTTATGGTTTAAGTCACTTTGAAATTGGTTTTCTGTTTCTTATAGTCAAAAGCATCTTACAAGATCTGTAATCTGTTTGCTTTGATTTCTCAACTGTCCCCAGCTGTGCCCTGATCGTGAGGCCATATTGGCTTGAGCTGTGGGCACATGTTTCATGGGAGGACGTTAAAGCAAGGGGTTATCTGGCTCTAACAAAAATGGCACACGTATTTTGGAATGGTGCTTGCAAACATGGGAAATATAAGTGAGATTTTCAAGTTAGAAAGTTCACGTAAGCTTAAATTTAGGATTGCACAACAAATCAGAAAAAGAATTCCAAAAATATTATTTAAGTAAAATATATGAAGAGAAAAATTATATAAAGCTCAAAAAAAGAAAATGATACCGCCATATTTCCTAGAGCTCCTAAAGATTGAACTCAAGGGGAAGTGAAATCGACAAGTGAGGCAGGTAGCAAAGTCTGAAAATAGAGTTTAAAAGTGAAAGTTGAAAATGAATTATAATGTATGGTACATGAAGTGAAAATAATAAAATGTTCTGTAATGATATTAAGGACGTTAAGGAACATAAAAGAATATTTAATTATTTAAATAATTCAATTGGTATTTTTGTTTTATATTAATTATTGTATAAACAATTCATAATACAAGAGATATTAATGATTCTTAGCAGACACTTTTACAAAACTGAGGAAAACTAGGATATCGAATAGACTTATATTTGTTTCTGTAAAACCATATTCCTAATCATATCAGAGCTTTTTAGAGAATTAAAATTATATGATATGGTTCATACGTTTAAAGAGAATGAAGGATCATCAGTACTACCACAAACACTACTAATAATAATAACTAGCATTTACTGCACACCTACTCAGTGCAAGAACTCTTAATTCACTCACAGTATCCTTATCAATGCTATGAAGTAGGTATTCTTATTGTAACGGTGTTACCGGTGAAAATTTGGTTACAGTTTAACTTTTATGCCTGAATCAGTAGTGGAGTAAATTGATAGAAATAACTTGGAACATCATGAAGGGAATGGGCATGATAAAATCGTGGCTTTATAACCATCAATCTGTCTACATTAGTCTCTTCCTCTGCCTGAGTAAAACACTCCATATTAATTAATTTATTTTACTTTCAGTAGATCTTTTTTATATTTTCTTCTTTGAAATTTGCATGATAATGTGACCACTTTTGGGAGAAGGGCTTGGTGAGGGGCAGGAGTAGAAATTAGAAGGCTGTCGTAGAGAGAGACTCATGCCTTCGGCAAGAATTCCAAGAGGTGGCACAAAGATTAACACAAGTTTGGAAAATGACTATTCAACCTTAGACAAAAGAAGTACTCGGGGCTCCAGTAATAGGCTTCACCGTACAAGCTGCTCACATGGAGGGGATTAACTTGCTCTTCTCAGGCTTAAACAGTGAAGGTGCAAGAGGAAACAGGTTTAAACTCCAGCAACAGAAATTTAGGTTGCCTTTAGGGAAAGATTTTTAGGGTGAAAGGTGTTAAGAGCTGGAATGAGTTACAAAGAGAAGTGTCATATCTACTTTCCTGGAGGTTTTTACAAAGAGTATAGCTTCTCAGCTCTCTGGGATGATTTAAACGTGAGAGATAAAGTAAGCGGCCTTTCTGGTTCATTTCCAGCCTTGTAATTCTGTGAAGAAATAAAATATTTCTTCTGAACTGCTCATAAATTCCATTAGACTGCAGTTGGTACTCTCAATGGCAAACCAGTTGCTTGGGATTTCTTCTAAATTTTCTGACTTTACTATATAAATAAAACCTTCACTCCTCAGGGACTATAAAATTTTCTGTTTTAAGAATATTAGGTAAAACTCTTTTAATTAGAGAAGTCAGTACTGTTTTTCAGTGAAACACTCAAATGGACTTCATTTATAAGTCTCTATTGGAGATAGTGTTATATTGTAAGAAGCAGTGTTTTTTTTAAACTAAATATTAAATGTGTATTCTTAGCTGAAAAATCATTAGGCATTGGAAAGAAACAGTCATACTGATTCTAAAAATTGCTCCTGCTAGTGGTAAATGATAAGTATTAACAGCCCAAATTTAGAACATCGACATTAGATTACCAGTCTAATATATATATATAATATAATATGATATAATGAAATAATATAAAATAAATATGTTAGGATAGAGAAAAAAAAAGAATAAGATCTGTAGCATTAGATTAACTTGTGTTTTTGTCCTGACTCTGAGCTTTCCAGCTTTGTGAACTTTGAAAATTCAACCTCTTTGATCTAGTTTTCCAACTGGTGAAATAGAACTTATAAAATCTAACCCACAGGAATTTTCGTGAGGATCAATTGAAACAACACATATAAAGCACTTACAGATTTCAGCTCCTGGAAAGTACTTGATAAATGTTAGTCTGCTCTTGTGCATATTTGTAAAATGCACTAAGGTTTCTTAGGGAATCCTTCTCAAATGGAAGCATATATCGTATAGTTATATATGTATACATTGAAGAGTAAGGTTATGAGAAAAAGATAATAAAAACAGAAATAACTGGTAACAATGGTTTGAGGATCACACAGTAGAGGAATTGAAACATTGATTATTGCAGGCAGTTTTCTACTTGGAAATTGTAGCTTTTCGTCTCCCATGTTCTTGTGGGCAAGGATAGGGCCGTCCACTTTTACAGTGTCAGCTGTAGGGTAGGCAATGCGTTGTTAATACAACAACAGTTGTGTGGGTTAAAGGACCAGTTATGCCAATAGATGGTCTACAGTGATCCTTGTGGAGGTCAGGAAAATCCCCCAAGAGTACCCCAAGCTCCAGAAATTTGGAACATGACAATAGGCACAGGGGCTAGAGTTGGGAATAGAGATCAAAATGGCTACTTTTAAACTGGAAGGGAACCATAATGCTGATAATTTGATACATGATTCAAGGTCCAAAAGCCAAGTGGAAGTCTTATTATTTTCGATGCCAAAGAAGCTGATCCTCTAATCTTTTCCACATGGTCAAGGTAAATGAAGAGATAGAGCAGAGGGGGCAATGGTTATGGACATTTTTATGGTTGCAAAATTTGGTGGGGAGAATACTATTAATTTGGTTACTAATTTAGAAAGGTTAGTGACTTCTTAAATTTTTTACTTACTTGATGAATTTTTTTTCTGGTCCAGTGGCTTATATTCCTTTGCTAGTATTTTCTACCACAAATGCATAATAGGGATGACTCTCTACTATTTTGATTGTGTTAGTCTTTGCTAGTTAATTCCACTTACAGGTTATACCTATGTTGTAAAATGTATTCACTAGCCTAAATAGTCTATAGCTAAGTTCTGGTAGTGCCAGATGAAAAATAGCACTTACTCTCCAAACTACTCACCAATATACACACACTGCTACTATTACTATTGCGACTACCACTACTATAGACACACTTACTTGCACATGGATCAGTTTCCGGGTTCTCTATTTAAAAATTTCACTGATGTCTTAGTCTGTCCTTGCAACAGCATCTCATGGTCTTGATTACTGTAACTTTATATTAAGTCTCTACTGGTAAAGTCGTTTCATTTTATTTTCTTCTCTTCAAGAGTATCTTAGAAGTATTTAGACTTTTGCATTTTTTAAAATTAACTTTATTGAAGCATAATTTGCATAGAACGATATTCACCCATTTTAAATTTACAGTTGATAAGTTTGATAAATTTATAAGGTCCTGTAATCAATATATAAAAAATTTCAATCACCCCAAAAAATCCCCATCATAATCAATGTTCTCCCCACCCCAAAACCAGACCTGAGGCAACCAGATTGACTTTCTGTCACCATAGGCTGGATCTATCTCAAATGCATGCAATCATAAAATATGTACTTTTGTGAATATGGCTTCTTTTTCTCAGCATAGTGATTTTGAGAATCATCCATGTTGTGGGATATATTGGTACTTTATTCCTTTTTCTTTCTGAGTAATATTCAGAATTTATTAATCATTCACTGTTAATGGTCATTTGGGTTGTTTATAGTTTGGGATTATTATGAATAAAACTGCTATGAAAATTCATATAGAAGTCTTAGTGTGGACATATATTTCTCTTGAGTAAGTGCTACGAAATAGAATTGCTGGTTTATTTGGTAAGTGTATGTTTATAAGAAACTGACAAAATGTTTTGCAAAATAGTTAAACCATTTACTTGCCCATAGATAATGCATGAGAGATCCAGTTTTTCCACATTCTCATCAACATTCAGTATGATCTATCATTTTAATTTTATCTTTTCTGTTAGATGTGTAGTGGTAGCTCATCATGGTGTTAATTTGCATATCCCAAGTTACTAATGATGTTGAGCATCTTTTCGCAAGCTTCTTTGCTATCTCTGTCTTTGGTGAAGTGTCTCTTCAAATATTTTGCCCAAAATTATTAGCTTGTTTTCTTGTTATTGAATTTTGACAGTTTTTTTGTAATATATTATGAATACAAGTATTTTGCGACATATATTCTTTATGAATATTTTCTCCTTTAGTCTATGACTTTACATTTTCTTAATGTCTTTCAAAGAGTAGAATTTTTGGTGAGCTCTAGTTTATCAGTTTGATGTTTTATGGATTGTGCTTTTTGTGCTGTATCTAAAAGATATTTTTATAATCCAAGTCACAAAGATTCATCCTGTTTGGTTTCATGTTGTAGCTTATGGTCCATTTTGAGTTAATTTTTTACATATGATGTGAGATATGGATTAAAATTTTATTTTTTTTAGTATGAGTATCCAACTATTTCGTTACCTTTTGCTAAAAAGACTATTTTCTTCCAAATAGATGATTATATCACCTGCAAATAAAGACAGTTTTACGTCGTCCTTTACTTTGCCTCCTCTTACTTCTTCCTTTCCAACTTAAATGCCCTTGGTTTCCTTGTCCTGCCTTATTGGACCTGCTAAAACCTTCAGTTCAATGTTGAATAGAAGTAATGAGAGCAGACATTTTCATTTTGTTATTCATCTTACAGGAAAACATTTGGTCTTTCACTGTTAAATATGGTTCCAGATTTTTTTTGTAGATATCCTTTATGGGTTGAAGAAGTTTCTTTCTATTTCCACTTTGCTGAAAGTTGGTTTATCAGAAATGGATTTTGAATTTTGTCAAACGCTTTACCTGCATTTATAGAGATAATCAGATTTTTTTTTCTTTTTTAGTTGATTAATATAGTGAGTTATATTGATTGATTTTCAAAAGTTAAACTATGCTTATTCCCTTGGGATAAACCCAACTGCTCATGATATATTACACTTTGTATGTAGGGTTGGATTAAATAGGCTACAAATGTATTTAGAATTTTTATATCTGTGTTCATAAGGGATATTGTTATGAGGTTTTCTTGTAATGTCTTTATTTGATTTTGGTATCAGGGTAATGGTGACCTCATAGAATGAATTAGAAAGGATTTTCTTCTCTTGAATTTTCCCTAAGAGTTTGTATAGAATTGGTATTTATTTCTTACATTTTTGGAAGAATTTACCATTGGAGCCATTTGAGCCTCGAGTTATTTTTCTGTGAAGGATTTTGATTACAAAACTGATTTCTTCAATAGACATAGGACTGTTCAGATTATCTATTTTTTCCTTCATGAGCTTTGATAGTTTGTATTTTATAAGAAATTTTTCCATTTCATTTAAGTCAAGCTTTGCCAGACTTTTCCATAAAGATCCAGAAAGTAAATATTTCAAGCTATGCAGGACAAAATCAAGGCTTTTATGTATGTAATTTATTTAATCATTAACATGATTATGTATGTATATTGTATATGTAACATATAATCATTTGCTATGTAATCACTTTAGATTATAAAAACCATCCTTAGCTCATGGACCATAAAAACAGAACTAAAACCAAATTAAAATAAAAACAGGGTATTTTGCACCTCAGACACTGAAGGTTTTATCTCTAGAATTTTTATTTTTAATTTTCCATATCTGTATGTAATTTTTGAACATATGGGAGAACCTTCTGAAGCCCAACACTATTAAACATTCTACCCAATGGCCTGTGTTCCATCTGGCTTGTGGGAACAGAACTGTTGCTGTGTGAGCAAGGGGTACTGTTCTCTTATTTTTTCAGATGGTTCTTTCTTTGACTATTCAATACTTTGCTCAACCTCTAAGGGGAAACTTTGTAGTTCTCTAGTCTTCTCTCTCTCTCTCTGCAGCATTTTTTTTTTCTGTCCTGCAAACTGTAGCCACTTTGGTCTCCCAGGACTGTTAGCTCCATCTGCTCCACCGAGGGAATTCATCAGGTTGCATCAGGATCATGGCCAAGAAACTCTCTCAAGGCAGTAAACTTACCTCATTTTTCTTTATTCGTCTCCTAGGAATTAGTGTCTTTTGATCTGTTGTCCAGTGTCCTGAAAACCATTGTTTCATATATTTTTCCTGTTTTTTTTTGCCTTTGTTAATGTTGGTTATTTCTGGCAGGGGAGTAAATCTGATCTCTGTTATTATTTCCAGCCCTTTGTATTTTTATGTAAACTTTAAAAAAACAACATGGTAGTTCCACGAAAGTTTGATCTTTTTGGTTGGGATTTTGTTTCAAAATGCAGTGAGTCTATATATCAGGTTGAAATGGATGTCTTTATAATATTGAGGTCACCAGTCCATGAACATGGTACATGCCTGTTTTACAATAATTCAGTATTTTTTGGTAGTAGTTAATCATCTTTGTAGGGAACTTACACATTTTTTTAGATTTATTTCTAGATATCTATTAATTTTTTGTATTTTCAATGATATTTTAATTTTACTGCTTATTAATGTAACAAATGAATACAATTGATTTTTTATCTTGACTTTATATCTAATGAGCTTGCTACATTTATTTATATTTCTGACAGTTTATCAAATCATCTACTATTTTATTTTTTCCTTTTAATACTTATATCTTTTTTAGCTCTTTTTGTTGCCTCACTGGATCTCCAGTACAATGATGAACAGATGTGGTAAAGGCACACATCCTTGTCTGATTTCTTATCTCAAAAGAAAAACTTTCTTTTCACCATTAAATATTGCCTTTTCTGTATCACCCCTTTTATTCCCAGCTTGTCACAATTTTCATCAAGATGTTGAATTTGATAAAATTCTTGCTCTTTATATCTTAAGATAATTATGCAATTTTTTTGTTTATACTACTAGTGTGGTAAATTACGGTGATTTTCAAATGTTAAACCATCTTGGTTTTCTTGGAATAAATCAAAGCTAGCAGTCACATATTATCCACTTTTATATTTTACTAGATTGAATTTGCTGCTACTTTGTTTAGCATTTTGGCATCAGTGTTTATGAATGAGGCTGATCTGTAATTTTTCTTTCTCATAATGTCCTTGACAGGATTTTATGTTTTAAGGTTTCTCTGGCTTCTTAGGATTAGTTGAATAGTATTCCATCTTTTCTGTTCTCTGAAAGGATTTTTGAAATGCATTATTTCATTATGTCATCAAGATAGTACACCATACAGGCCTGGTATTTTGTTTATGTGGGAACTTTTAATTACAGATTCAATTTTATTTATTTATTTATTTTTTTTTTTTTTTGCTGAGGAGGATTTGCCCTGAGCCAATATCTGTTGCCAATCTTCCTCTTTTTTTTGTCTGTGAGCCACCACGACAGCATGGCCACTGACCAATGAGTCCAGTGAGGCCAAAGAGTGGTGTAGGTCCATCCCAGGGAACTGAACCCAGGCTTCGAAAGTGGAGTGCACCAAACTTAACCACTAGGCTACCAGGGCTGGTCCCAGAGTCAATTCTTTAATAGTTAATTCTATATTTCTTGTCCATGCTTATTTTGATTTACAATAAGAGAGGTACTAAAGACACTGGAGAAAGAATAGTTTTTTCAGTAAATGTTGATAAAACAAGTGTATATCCATGTGGAAAAATGAAAAGTATGCCCTCTATTCATATCATGTAAATAGTTAGTTCCAGTTGAATTGTAAATCTTTCTATGAATTGCAAATCAGGACAGCTTGTAGAAGATTGAGAGGTTAGGAAATGATTTCTTAAACAAGAGAAAATATTAGTAACCATAAAGGTAAATATAAATGGAACTAAATTAAAATTCAATATATTTTTTCTTCAACTGACGTCATTAACGAAGAAGTAAGCCATCCAGTGAGAGAAGATGTACGCAATGTGTGTAATCCATCAGTGACTTTTACATAGGATATGTAAAGAACTTCTGCAAAATAATAATAAGGCAAGGAAACCAATAGAAAATGGACAACAGACTTGAGTAGGAAGTCCATGAAAGAAGATATCCAGTACCCTGTAAACATAAAAAAAGGTGCTCACATTTACTAATAATCACAGAGCTTAAAAGTAAACAACAATTCATCAATACTACATACCTAGCAGGATGGATTAAAGTTTAAAAGATTGTCAAGGTCAAATGTTAGTGAAATTTTGAGACAATGGGAACTCTCATCATTGCTAGTTTGAATACGCAGTGCTATAACCACCTTGGAAAACACTTTGGCATTATCTAGTGTATTTGAAGATAAGCCATCCTACTACTTATGCCCAAAAGACATAAAAATATTCATAGCAGCAATATTTAAAACTGCAAACCATCCGGGGCCAGCCCGGTGGCTGAGTGGTTAAGTTTGTGTGCTCCACTGCAGGCGGCCCAGTGTTTCGTCAGTTCAAATCCTGGGCGCGGACATGGCACTGTTTATCAAGCCACTCTGAGGCAGCATCCCACATGCCACAACTAGAAGGACCCACAACTAGGAACATACAACTATGTACCGGGGGGGCTTTGGGGAGAAAAAGGAAAAAATAAAATCTTTAAAAAAAAAAAAATTGCGAACCATCCAATTGACCATTATCAGTAGAAGATATAAATCAATGGAGGCGTATTTATATAATGGAATAATTATTAAATAAAATCATAAAAATAGATAAAGCAAAGCTATGCATACAGCCATATTAGTGATTCCCACAAATATAATTTTGAGTTAAAAAAATAACAGACCTAACAGAATATATATTGCATTATAAACTTTAGGACTTGGCAAATTTGTATAGTGTTTAGGTAACCATGCTTGTGCAATAAAATTATAAAGACAAGCAGCAATGTGATTCTATGAAAGTCAGGATAGGTGTTACCTCTAGGAGAGAATTGGGATAGTGATCAGGAGGAAGTACTGGGGTCTTATGGGATGCAGGTAATGTTCTCTTTCTCTACCTGAGTGTTTACTACATAAATATTTCTTTTATGAAAAACCACTGACCTTTACATCTTTATTTTGTTCACTTTTCTATATATATGCAAAATAAAAGTTTTTGTACCAAAAAAAAACCTTATGTTTCTATAAATATATTCCTTTCATACTCAAACATCAGGTTGCTCTGATGCATTATCCACAAAATGTGCATAATAATTACTAGTGCACTGCCTGGCACGAAATAATGACTCTGTAGAGGTTAGCTGCCAGAACATTTTTATTTTTTTATTTTTTATTTTTTGGTGAGAAACGTCGCTGAGCTACCATCTGTGCCAGCCTTCCTCTGTTTTGTATGTGGGACACCACCGCAGCATGGCTTGATGAGCGTGTGTAGGACCACACCTGGGATCTGAACCTGCAAACCCTGGGCTACTGAAGCAGAGCACACGAACTTAACCACTACACCGCCGAGTTGGCCCCTCTGCCAGAATATTTTTGACAAGTGCATACTCTTCAGATATTGGTTGAAGTATTTTATATGTCATAGCTCATTTAAATAGCGAGACAATTTTGAGTTAGATTTTTATCTCCATTTTAGAGCCTAGGAAATTGCTGCAGTGACAAAGTCGGAGGTCAACCTGGGTCCGTCTAATTGAATATGGTCAAATGGAGAGTTCATATAAGACCCTTTAAGATGGCTTATCAGGATGATGGAGAGTTGAGGTGGAGAGATAATTGTATCAGTGGCAAAGAACACTTTTTAACTTCTTAACACTTAGGCCTCTCTCACTACCCACTTAGGTGAATAAGGTGTATCAGAGTTCTCATTTGTAAAATGAGAATGTGATATTAGTGTAGGCTTAAGTTCTTTCTGCTCTGAAATTTGGCAACTTTATTTCCTTGTTGTTTTGTTATTTTAACTACAGATTTTCCTATCATTGTTTCTATGCTATAGTTGTCATATCATTAATTTTTCATAAGATATTTATTCCAAGCAATAATTAATGTTCCCTCCATCAGACTTACAATTCGGAAACCATTTTTGTTCTATTTATCAGAGTTATATCCAGAAACAAATGGTGGTCAAGAGTGAGAATTGCTTGATAATAACGTAAAGAAACTCCCAATCTTAGTTTCACGCTAAAAAGAAAAGTTAGTTCATTTATTCACTTTTTTTCTCTCTGTGATTGTAATAGGATCTGAAAGACAGAGGTTTTCGCCCATCCACTGCAGTCTATTTGCTGGTTTTATTAGTGTTTCTTCACCATATTAAAATAGGTAACTGGTAGGCAGAATAATGACCCCCAAAGATACCCATGCCCTAATCCTCAGAACATGTAAATCTGTTACGGTACCTGGTGAAGGAGTTAAGGTTGCTAATCATGTGACCTTCAGGTAGGGCAACTATCCTAGACTATCTGGGCAGGCCCGACGTAATTTCACAGGTGTCCTAAAATGTGGAAGAGGGTGGCAGAAGTGTCGGTGTCAGAGTGAGGACACGTGAGAAAGACTCAACTAGCCATTTCTGGCTTTGATGATGGAAGGGAGCCGTGAGCCAAAGATTGCTGCTGGCCTCCAGAAGCTAGAAAGGCAAGAATATGCGTTCTCTCCTAGAGCTTCCTGAGGGGAACTCAGTCTGGCTGACACATTGTAGCCCAGTGAGACCCATTTCAGACTCCAACCTATAAAACTATAAAATAATAAATTTGTGTTGTTTATAACAACAGTAGGAAATTAATACAATAATTGAGCATGTTTCCTTGGGTATAATATTGTATAAGCATGAAAAGCATCACTGGATGTATTTTTCTTTTTTTCTTTTACTCATGTGACTTTGAAGTCATATTTTTAAAAGAGACACTATAAAAATTATTTAAAGCCAAATGGAATGATTGGGTCGCCATTAAATACTTGGAAAAGTAGAAAAATATAGATTGTAGTACTAGAATTTACCTGTGCCCACAGACATGTCCTAAATTTTGTGCCCTAAAATTCACCTGAATCCACAGGCAGATGTACACAGAAGGGGGTGACTTTAAATCAGGCCTCTTAATTTCAAGTTCATGTGCCTGATGCACAGCAAGCCAAACTCTGAGACATCCGTGCTTGGAGATGGAGAAAGATTTATTTGAATGGACCAAAATGAATAGGTGGGAGCCTGGGTTCGCTCCCCAAGAACAGAAAGCAGGGGTGTTTTATAGAGCTCAGGGGCTTGGCAGCAGAAGCTTCTGGGAAACAAAGGGGCCACTCCTGATAAGTCCCTGGGCAATCTGACTCCTAGGCATCAAGGGCTGCTGAGGGACAGCCATCTGGTGATCGCAGCCTCCCCAAACCCTTCTCTTTCTTCTGCAAAACAAGCTCACAAATCCTCTAGAAAACAAGCTCACAACTCCTGAGACCCCTGAGTCATCCCTCAAGTTAAACAGGAAAACAGACAATTGGTTTAGTTTCTACAGTAACCCTCAGGTACCCCGCTTCAACTTTTTCCTCCAATTTTGTAGGTAATTATTAAATAATAATTTAAAATCAGAGTAGTTACCCCAAGAGTAGAAATGAAGTAGAAGACTTTGCAGTAAAAATGAATTGGAAAAAAAGAAAAATATTTGTGTTTGTGTGTATAAAAGGCAACAACAGGGCAGGTAGGATCACATGAGGAAGATAGCCGCAGCTGGGCATGCTAGTATGGGGTGCAGGAAGGAAGTGTGTTGCGGGGGGTGGTATTCAATATACTGATCAAGCGAAGAAAAGACAGTATATTTTCCTCTAAAGATCGTTATCAATATACTCTCAATGATTCAATAATGAAATCCAAGTTAAAGCTCGTGAATTAATACCTAAAGATTTTGTCAGTTGCTCTAACTTTAATTCGTTTATTAAATTAATCAGAACTCTTCTTGGACTTGTTGAAAAGAGGAATTATGGAATATGAATGAATATATATGAGTAAGACAACATAAAACAGAAACCCGTTAGCACTAATGGATATTTTAGCACATTTTACAAGTGGAGAAGGATAACAAGCAGGTTAATTTATCATAAAGCTTTTAGATGGCAAAAACTGTCGGAAAATATGTTTTATGTGTTCAAGCTAACATTATATAAATAGCCTTCCTTTTTCACTTATTTCTATTGACATCTAACTATGTTCATATATGATACATCTCATATCAGGGGAAAATGATATGTGTCACATTTTATTCAAATTGTATTTGAACTTACTCATAAAATATTCCTTATTTGAAACTTTAAGTATAGTCATCAGAATATATTTTAAAACCATACATATTTATGTGAAAGATTGTAAAATAATATTTTTAATTATAAGCAGAACAGTCACTCAGAATCCATTTCTTTTAAACTGAAGGCCATCTCTCTCTCTATATATAGTTTATTTATAATGCCTATACATATATGAAGGGAGTTACTAGATATTTGTCCTGTTACATGGAGCAAAAATAAACTCATTTTAAAAAGACATATAAATTAGGTGGTACGGAGTTCTTGGTTTAATGCTAAACTTTGACCAAAATTAAGAAACTTCTTAAAAAAATGCTTTGAAACTAACTCATAAGGAAAGAAAAGAAGGCGAAATCTGGAAAGAAGACAAAGAAGTAAAGTACAGAAAACTGGATACTTGAGAGAAAATGCAAATGCTAACAACCTAAGGGTACCACCTGTCTGGCTTCCTTTAAAACCACAGAAATGTGTGCTTTGCAACTGAACTCAGTCTGCCTGCCGTTCGTAGCTGAGAGGCCCACACCTGTTGGGAGCAGGGTCCAATGGCAGTCTTACTCCTCAACCAGACTTCCCACCTTTTGGTGCAGAAAGGGCGAGGTGGCAACAACAGATGGAATATCTCTGTGGTACAAAAAACAGTCGGGGAAACACGTGCAGATGTATGTTGGCCGTGAAACGATGTGAAAGATCTTATAATTTGAGAGATTAATCAGAAAACAGAACTGCTGCCTAGAATTTGAGAAAGTTTTAGCAATAAGCAGATTATATTTGTGAAACCAAATAGCCAACACTGTCCTCGTTGTCTTTCAAATAATAAATTTTATTTCCCAACGTGTTCCCTTTCTAATTCACCAAATTCATGTCAGTCTACTAGTGGTGAATGCATACAGTCCTCAAATTACAAAGAGTTGGAACTATTTTTTTATGTAAGTTTCTCATGTTTGGATTTTATTGTTTTTAACATATTTGCAATTTTTGTTTGTTCTAAATATGCTATGCTAGAAAATTATGAGTCAATAAGATTTACAATGAGATCCGTTAATTCTAATCTTAGAATTACACAGCAATGTGTAAGCTTCTCTTTACTGTCTTAATGGTTTGACCATAAACATTAGACCAAACTTTCATATTGATTAAAAAATCCAGTCAGACTTTCTCATCATGATGATATGGTATGGTGATAAATACATGCTTTACGTGAATAGAAATAGGATTCGGTAACCTAGGCAGTGGGTTACAAATAATTATTAACTTTCCTACATAGTTATTGAAAAGTTAGCATGCTTTGTTATCCATAACATTTGTATGTGTACCAAGGGTACCAAGTACTACCTGAAGATATTTCATGTTTTCATTTTTAAATTTATATTTTAGGGCAGTTTTAGGTTCATAGAAAATTGAGAGGAAGGTACAGAGGTGTCCCCTGCACCCCTTAATCCCACACCTGCCCAGCCTCTTCTGTCATCAATATCCCCACCAGAGTGGTCCATTTGTTACAACTGATGAACCTACATGGACACATCATTATCTCGCAAAGTCCATAGCTTACATAAGGTTTGCTCTTGGTGTACATTCTGTGGGTTTGGAAAAATGGGTAATGAAATTTATCCACCATTACATATCATACAGACCATTTCACAGACCCAGAAAATCCTCTGTGATTTGCCTATTTATCCCTCCTTCTTCTCTTTGATACTTTTTAAATCTTTACAAAAACCCTACAGTGAACATCATTTTTAATTCCATTTTGCTGAAGGGGAAATTAAAACTTGGATAAGTCACATAAGCTTCGAACTTTGTTCTGTATGACTCTTCAATCTGCTTTTCTCCCCCCAATCTCATGATGGCTTTTTTCAACCAAGATTCCAAATAACAGCTTCATGTTTTTGGTTCTGTGATATCATGACTATTAAACTAAAATAAATTTTACTTTCTCATTGAAGACTAGTTCTTTTGGCACCATCTTCATTGGAGAGAATGCAAATCTTGCTTCTTTCTTTTCCCTTTTTTTGTGAGGAAGGTTGGCCCTGAGCTAACATTTGTGCCACTCTTCTTCTGTTTTGTATATGGGATGCCGCCACAGCATGGCTTGATGAACCATGTGTAGGTCTGTGCCCAGGAGCCAAACCCACAAACCCGGGACTGCCAAAGCAGAACGTATGAACTTGACCACTAAGCCACCAGGCTGGCTCCCAAATCTTATTTATTTTTAATGTTAGCTGAGCTGTCAGATTTAAAACCCAGCTCTGACATTCTAATGCTATGTCCCTCAGTGTGTTGCTTAACATCTCTGTGCTTTCAGTATTTTCATCTTTAAAATGGGGGCAATGTCATTGCAAAGCTTTGTTTTGATATTTAAATGACATAGCTAATGTAACTGTCAAACACATAATAAGCACTCAATTAATGTTAGTGATTACTTTCTTATTATAAGAGATAGGTGGAAATGGATACAGTGGTTGAATACTTACAATCTCCTGTTCTTTCCAGGTATTGGTGTTTGGAGTAGGTTATTTAAAAGAGAATGAGAGCTATGTTTGTTCTTGGTAAATCATTTTATTGTTTGCTACAAAATTGTTAGGTTGTGAGGTCAGGAAATGCTCCATTTTTTTCCCTTAAATCAACACCTCATTGTTTGGGTATCTCCAGGAATACTATAAAAACTAAAATGTTAGCATATTGTTTTATAGTATTTATTTCTATGTTAGCCTGCAAGGTTTCCCTGCTCTAAACAAGCAAGTATAAGGAGTTAGTGCTCCAAATATCTCCTTTAGTACAGTTGAAATTGAATCATTAGTTAACTTTTCACTTAAATATTATTCTTATAACAAAGTATTATACAGATTATAGGTGTTTGTCATATTTGTGTGATTATTTAAAAATTTAAAACAATTTAAATTATTTTAGCTTTTACATTTAAAAAGGAATCTCCCAAAATATATGTTTGCATTTTATCAGAACTCTGGACTAAATACTCATAAACATTAATTAGATTTCTATACTATGCGTTAGATGAATTCCTATTTAAAATACTAGGAATAAAATAGCTTCACAGTTTTACTTATTCAAGTCCATTTACAGTCACTATCTTATTTATCGCTGAAAACAATTCTACAGAAGTTTAGAAAGGTGCCGTGTTAATATCACCACTTTGTAGGTGCGAAAACAGACATAAAATAGAACTAAGTGACCTGCCGCAACTAAAACTGGTTGGAAATCAATCCAGGGCTGGGGTTTATCTTCCTGATTTAAAGTCTTCGAACTTTTAACACAGTAATAAGCAGAGTTGTATTCTGATTACACATCTTTCCTCTTTCAAAATATCTAATATGAGTCATTTAGCCAGAACCAGGAAGTTCCCATTTTCCTAAGTCCGCACAACGAAGTCATTAGGCATAACTAACTGCTGTCACAAACGTCTTTAAATGGGCTTCGAAAGAAACAGCTTTGAGACTGTAACAGAAAACACCACAGAAGCAGAAAACAGTATTTTATTTGATGATTTTAACAAGATCTCAACTAATAAATTGGCTGTCATCCTTGCCCGGTGTGGAGATAAGGGGACAGGGGCATGTGGATGCCCTTTTTGGCATGCCAATTGGCAATTACCCCTTGACAGAGCACAATTTTACTATGATTGATGAAACATTTTAGAAAAAAAGGACTTAAATGGAAGAATTTTATTAGGTTTTGAAATGACATTGCTAACAGTAGAGCTAGGCGAAGTATAAACATGAAACATTTCAAGTAGATAGTAGGCACGCCAGCTAATCCAAGCTGCCTGGAATGTCCTTGCTGTTTGCTGTTACTTTTGCATCCTATATGGGGTGTAAACAGCTTAATTCTAAGGTTATTGTTGCAACCTTTTCTGCTTTGTACTTTGATCAGAAAGCATCTGAAATAAAAATGAGATGCCTCTAAGACTTCAGTAGCTTGTCATAAGAGGATGTTATTAAACATAAAAAAATGCAGTAACTGCATACTCTGAGCTAGAAAAGCACGAGTGATAAAGAAACATTCATGATACAGTACTATCAGGATCACTCCGATCTTGAACGCTCGTTTTCAAGTTGGACAAAGTTTGCGAATCAGTCTCCTTTGCTCTTAAGTGTTCATATCTCCAGTTATACAATCAGTTTTACCATCCCACACTGGGTCAGGTCACTGGTCCAGAAAATAAGGCATCATGTCTTTTCCTGGGTCTGTACTATTAGCTAAATCATCTTCACACAGCTCAGTGTACCTAGGCAGTGGTTTCAGGCTGCAAAAGTGATAGAGGATAGCAATTTCTAACTGACCCCTAGGGCAATTATTCTAGGGTGGGGAGCGTGATATTTGATTATACCTAGTATGACTTTCAATTTAAATAGCTGTAAATTACTCACACCCTTTTTTGAATACAATGTGTAAATCAAGAATTTGTAAATCAATGAACTCTTCCAAGAACTGAAGAAATGTCCATTTGTTTATTATATGCCCCATAAAATGGCGTTTCTTTATGTGCTTTAATTATTTCTTGGGGGCCTTGATTTTATTATGGGTAAATTTATTTTTATTTTTTTTACTAAGAAATTATGTAAAACAGTCAAGTGACTGATGATTTGAGACCAGCCAGACAATAATGATAAAAGAATAGTTTTGCGGCATGCTTTAGGATAAAGGCAGATTTGTCTTAAAGTATAAATAAATGTCATGTTTAATCCTGCTAGTACGAAAACTAGAAATACAAGATTCATTTTCCACGGTCCCAACGTAGAACCTTAAATATGCAAATCCAATTAGAGGTTTCCGTCTCGCTAAAGAGACTTCAAAAGACAAAGGAAGATAATTTTGGCAGCACCTTTGGAGAGAGGATACTCCTAAACAGACAGTCTCCTTAGCTCTTTCTGGGAGTTTGGGATCAGGTAAGCAAGCAATTAGGTTCACAAAGTAGCAAAGCGGGATTGAGACAAAGGAAATATAGACTGCGCACTGCCTACTGAGCAGCACGGCCTCTGTGTGGCAGTTTGAACACTAGCATGGTTTATACCTCCTACACGTCCCATAGCAAGTTTTAAAGAGTTTGTCAATAAAAGATATATGACCTACTCAGATCAGAGTGTAAGCAAGAAGACTCAACATTGTGGTCTCCCCATTGAACAAGCATTTATTGTTTATCTACTGTATTCGAGATACGTGCACGTCTGAAAATACAAATATCGACAATTTATGGTCCTTTTCCTTGAGAATCTCACAGTTTAAAATAGAGGACATATTTGTAGAGTTCATCCATTTATAATAATAAATATGGAAACAAATAATAAATATGAAAACAAGCTTTTGTACATACTATAGTTTTGCATATAAGGTTTGCTTAAGAAAAGGTAAGCTTCCATGGCCATTTTTCGCAATTAGTTTGGCACCATTTTTTGTACTATTTGTTTCATTTTGTATCGGTCAAAATTTATTTGATTATATGTAGCCATAGGTTTTAAATACGTCCTCACCATTATTGCACTTTATTTTGTACATAATGAGCTATGTCAGATTTGAAAGGATACGCTACCAGAAAGATGGAAAAACCATTGAAGTTAAATTTCTGTAATTAAAACCACATGTAATAAAATGCATAAATAACGTTTCACTATAATTTTTGATAAATGTTTGGTATGCTTTTTGGGAAATATCTAAAGAAAAAGATGTCATCTTAACATTGTCAAGATAAAGTTTGTGCTTGGATGGAGAAGACGGGAGAGAAAGGAATCTGAGATGTCTTCGACACGGGTCTGCAGGAGGACTCGTGAATGATGATGTGAATAAAGGGAACTCAAGGGAGGCAAAATGGCTGTCATCCTTGAAGAGGACGGTAATAAATTAAGACTTCCCGTATTTAATGTAGGGAAGTGTTGGGAGAGGTAAGTAGGAATATCTAGTGGCTATGGAATTAAGATGCGGTGAGAGATCAAGGGTGGGAAAAAAATGTAGGAATGTCCCCTAGGAATGTGACCCCTAAGGGGAAGGACAAAAGGGCCGCTGACTGAGGCATATTAGCGATGCATTAATGTTGACTGCAATATAGCCTGAAATCCTGCTGCTGCTCTGCTCTCCAGGCCCTGTGCCATGAGGCGGGACTGCTTTTGCATGGAGGAAGGGATGCTTTTTTCAATTGGTGCCAAGGCTCCATATGCTCACCTACTCATGCACCTGCAAAGCCATGTCCACCCAGAAAGGGCATCTTTTTCTAATACCTACAGTGGTGCCATATCAAGAACATCAGGGCTCTCCATGCAGCCCTGATGTCCATACTTTAGGGTCGTTGTAAGTGCCAGTGAAAAACATTGTTGGCCTCTGGCATGCAGTGGCGTTCATCAACAAATGGTGCCCGTAGAGTGTGGAACTTACCTTAAACAGAATCAAGTGACTTGAGCCATTTATGCTAGCTCAAACTATAGGCGAAGACCCATTAAGAGGCCACACGGTCAATGCAGTGGATCATGATCAGCATTTTAAAACACACTGAAGTAATATAGAATGGCAAATGTCAGAGCACATTATATGACAAATGGGTATTTTTTATGGAAAAGTTGTCTCAATTTATTTATAATTACGTCTGCATGTGGATGTGTAAAGTGCTTTTTTTTACTGTAGGTGATTGTCAAAAGAAAAATAGTTTGCAAAACCTTAACCTAGGAAATACACAGTGAAGTGAAAGAGTCGTGACAATATCTCAGATTTTTCTGACTTCCCATCTTGATCATAGTTGGCTCTGCGATCTACCTGGTCTGGGATACAAGATAATTATGGTAGGTCACTCAATAAGGGTGTCAGGGCTAGAATTACATTTCAAGAGCAAGGAATCCTTGTCGTATTTATGGTATATCCCAAAGGCCTATGGTTACCAGTAACCTAATTTAAGTATTTATTGTGGCATTTGTGTGATAATTTCTAACTCTAGATATTAGCTGCAACATACAGTATATAAAATCATGAACGGCCATGGATACAGATACAGTTCGAAAAACATCTGAATAGCTTTTGTAAAATTTAATAGTTTTAGAAAAATCATGCTGTAAGCAGATGCTTTTAAAAGAAGCCACATTTATATTTCAGCAAAACAGTTCACATGAGAATATGCCTCCGAGTAAGATCGGTAAAAGATGCCAGAGAGATTTCAACTAATGAGTAAGCCTGGGAGGTGGGATTCCTCTTTGTGTTTTTCAGGATGTTTCACTTATTAAACTATGGATAGTGTATAAAGTTAGCCAATATTCTTCAAAATGTTATTTTGAATGGTTGTGAATTATCACATAATTCAAAATATTTTTATTGGGTATTTAGGCTTTTACTTATTCTTACCTTTGTATTACTTCAGTGAATATTCTGGTTTATAACTTTTGCTGGATCTCTGAACCTCAGAATTATTGCCTAGAAGGGAGACTCCTGGGAGAAAGGAGACGGCCATTTTTAGGGCTCTTGGTATAAAAGAGTAGATACTTCTGTTAGCAGGATGTATGAGTGCTCTGATTATATCGTCTCTGGTTCAGTATTCTCTTAAGTTATTATATTTTCTCATTTACAGTTATGGAAAATTAAAATGTTAAAGTAATGTAAAATGAGTTCAGGCCCACAAAATCAAAGAAATACAAGTTGAATCTCATTACTTCTGTAAATTGCTATTTTTTTAAAAAAGATTGTAATACCAGGCTGCTGACCAGTCCATACACTATTCTGACACTTTCCCTAGGAGGAAAAAAACTTATCCAAAGGTCACAGTGGGGGCGGAACTGGAGTAAGATGTTAAGGAAGATAGCCATGTGTCTTTGCTTCCTGCCATATGCCTCAGCCTGGTTTAAAAACTTCTGTACTGGCAAATGGTGGAATACCATGTGGGATAGTGTCATAACCAATTTGACTATTTATTAATCACAAGATAATGACAAATCTCTAGCTTTTAAAAAAGTGATGATAAATTTTAAATATACCTTGCCAATTTTAAAGATGATAATTGACCTTGCATTTGCTATTTTAATTTGAGTTCCTTTGTTTACTGGTAAGGATAAATATTTTTTTACAGAGCAATTAGATATTTCTTTTGTGAATTATATACTCTAGTGTCCAAAGGTTATAAAAATTTCCATTATGATTTCTAATTTCTTCTGTGTCCTATGCATTATTTAGAAGTTCTTGGTTTTTTGTTGTTGTTTTCTAAAACATTGGATAATTTTAATTAAAAAATTTTGTTAACTTTTTATGATATTGATACCTAATTTAATTCGCTATTGTCAGCAATATTACTCTATATCATATATTATGAAAAATAATAGTGGGGTAACCTAATTTAGCCAGAAAGAATTGAAAAATAGAGGGACACTAAATTAGATTGAGGGATTTGAAAAATGCGTGTTAGGCTCTTGCCTTGCCAAAAATAAAAAAGTAACATAGACTTGAACATTAGATAAATGCTATTTTTCTATATTAGTCAGTCTGATATTAAGATGAACTTGTTGGCTGATAGAGAAATAAGTTGTAAGTTCATTGCCATTTCTTGCTCGGATATTAGCACAATCATATCTCTAGGAATGGATAATAAAATGTGCGAGGCCAGGTGAAGTTGGTACAGCCAACGTACGTGCCAGGAAGGAGTATCCACGAGGCCTGGGACATCTATCTGTCACAGCTTAAAGCTGAGTGCTGGGGAACTTATGTACATTTTCACTGCTTTGCAATGTGGCCAAAGGGAAAGGAGCAAAATCCTAGTTTAGCTAAAAAGAAAATGCAGACAAAACTGATAGTTTTTGCATTTCAGTAATATCTGTCACACCTAAATGTAGTACATAGGTCAAGTTATGATCACAAGTTCCGGAAGGCAGCATATCATCGTGATCCTATGTACTCTTGGACGCCAAAGGGAATTCCAAATAATTGTAGAATATAATGTGAAAAGCAATTAGCATCGATTTTATGATACAGGAAAGAAAGTGCTACATAGTTATATGGATAAATGTTTAAATTTTGAGCAAGTGTAGGTTGGATATAGTTTTTATTTTTCTCCAAACTATTTTATCACATTGTTGAAGTGTCATAAAGTGTATGACATCTTAAAATCAAGGAAATAAAGTCGCGTTAATAATTGTCAGGCTGGCAGTGATGTAGGTACATACTTTGATATTAAATGTGCCATCCCTATTTTCTTTGTCCTTCAATTTATCATTAAGACTGCTTTAATTTAAACTTTAAGTAGGTTTATTATTAACAAAATATAGTTAGATTTCATTTGTAATCTAATCTAACAAGTCTTGTCTTATATTGCAGTAATATGGGTCTTTCCCATTTATCAGTTGATATATTTGCTTGATACTTTTATTTCACCAAAATTATTTCATGTTAGCTATTTTATTTTTACTTATAGTTTCATTTTCTTCCTAATTTCAACTTTGTCACCATACTTTTCATCCCTTTTTCTTTTGCTTTTTTGAGAGTTCAACTGTGACTTTTCAGTTCATTTCCTATTCCTGATGCTTATAATGAAATATATTTTTTTGGGCTTTACTAAAACTAGGTGACAACATGTTATCTCTGCAGTGTACTACCTGCCTACTGTACTCTAGCCTCACCCTGACCAAAAATCATATGAACTCTATAAATCCTACTGTGTCCAGACTATATATTAGCTTTTCCTTTTGGCAAATATTTTATTTTTTTAACTTGTTTTTTTTTTTTGCTGAGGAAGATTTGCCCTGAGCTCACATCCACTGCCAATCTTCCTCTTTTTGTTTGTGAGCCACCGCCACATTATGGCCACTGACAGATGAGTGGTGCAGGTCCATACCCAGGAAATGAACCTGGGCCACCAAAGTGGGGTGCGCTGAACTTAATCACTAGGCCGCTGGGACTGGCCCTCAGTAAATATTTTATAAGAATTCTAATTATCTCTTATATGACACATTCATAACCATACAGTAATCATTCATTTGACTTTACCTATTGCAGAATTTATTGTCCACCACTGTTTACACCTCTATCTAATTTTCCCCTGCATTGAGGTCTGTCTTCTAAATTCATTATTACTTGATTAGAACACTATCTTGAATGTTTCCTTCACTCAGAGAGCATAGGGGATCTACTCGCTGAATCTATTCATTTCTACAAATGTTTTTCACCCTGATAAGTGAAAGATTTCTTTAGCTGGTTAGAGAATTATAGGATCACAGTCATTTTATCTCAATGACTTACACACGCTACCCCACTGTCTCTCAGTTATGTTAATGAGAATCTGATTCTAGTCTAATCATTTTTCCTTTGTAAACTGACAAGTCTTTTTGCAACTGAGAACTTGTAAGATTCTTCAGTCATCGATTTGATTTTCCCCTTGAAAGTGCATTACTTTAACGATTAGAAACAAAAATCAATAAAACTAGTTTCTCAAAAACAATTTCATAACCACCACTCAAGTACCAGAAAGACTAGAAGAATATTATTCATCTTTACTAATACAGTTGATAGATCCAATGGAATGAAAAAAATTTCAGAATTGTTGATTCATAATTTGAAATAAATGTATGAGAATTTTTATCCTATCCTCCGCATCCAATGAACAAGAAAGGTGGTTTCCAGTGTCTAGAGAAATAAGATGGGTTCTTTTTCTTCTATGTGCCCACTCATAGTCAGTTTTGCTTGTTTCCTCTGAAGTCTGTTCTTTAATAGTTCTGACAAAGAGAGGACCAAAAACTGACAGTCGTATAAACTGGGAACATTTTTTTCTGTGCTACATTACCCTCAGAATACAAGTAAATGCAAAAACAGCAACAGAGACTATTCTATATGTTCTTTTGTTTTTTCCTGGCTTATATATCCTTTGCAAAATCTGATCCTTTCAAAAAAAACTTGAAATTGTACTTGTTGTTTTACACAGTTAAAAAAAAAAAAACATTTCCACTAAAGAAGTTTTAAAAAATAATAAATACTCAGCATAAACACTTTATTCTTGTGTAATTCTCCTTTCTTTACCATGATAATTCTAACATTTTACATTTGATGTGTCTGACTTTTCCTGCACTGAATGGGACTCATTAAATCCACAGTCATGGGAAATGTGAGTTTACACTATGTGTTTTTTAATCAACAGTGGAAAAGTGGGAAGTATATCTTCTGGACTGGATTTATTCTTTTATCCATCTTAATACTTCTGCGTATGTGAATACGTATATATGGAGGGGTGGGTTATGTGTGTATTGTACTCGTAGTCTGGCCTGCACTTAAAGATTCAGGTGCAGAAGAAATTCCCAGAGGGGAAAAAAGATGTAATTCTATGTTTTTCCTTTGGTACCTTTCCTTGTCTTATATAGAGGATGGTAATGACAGGTCCAGCGTGGAAGCAGTAACTCCGTTACTTTTCTTGACTGACCGAATTCATTCTAGTTTCATTGCAGTTCGCTTTTATTTCTTTTCCTTCTGCTGACCTTTCCTTCCCTCTTACCTCCTTACCTATGTATTTATCTTGATATTCCCAAGAAAAATACAAACCATTGAAAGTCCATAATCGAGGAGGCTAATAATGATGATTTTTCTAAGTTCATTAGAGTGCTGGATATGAGAAGAGAATTGCCAGTGCTACTGAAAACAAATGAGCCCAGCAGGCTGCCTTGGGGAGAAATAGAAAAAAACCTTCCACATTGCTCCACCTTTGACATAGAGGGCCTGTTTCACAGGGAATCACATAATGGTTATAGTCATTTTAGTGTTCAAATTTACGGAGCAATACTGCAATCATGTTCAGAGGGAAAATGTGTGTAAGAGTGATGCTGCTGTTAACCTTCCTTGGCTTTCCAGTTGTTATAATCAATTTGAGCCCCGCTAATAATATCTCAGGTGCTAGGAAAAGAGGGGGAGTATTTTCTCTTTTTAAATTATTTTTCCCTGTCTGTGGTCAATAGATTGAAAAATGGAATACAAACTAGAATCTTGTTCAGATTCTGGAATGCCGGTGTCTTATAAAACCAGTATATTCTACTTTATTGCACAGAAAGTAATATAACTATATGGTTTGTTGCCATAAATATGTCATTACTAGGGTACTTAGTATCACTCTTGAATTTGGAGAATTAGATGCCCACTACTTGGGCCTTGTTTGGAAGCATGCTTTATGACAAAGTACACTTGGCTCAACAAGGCAAAGATACAACTTGGTCTTTAAAGCCAAGCAATCTTAAGCATAAAAATCTTGTCCAAGAGATTCTCTCTCTAAACTTGCATGATTTAATCCGTCTAAGCTTTAGTCTCCTCATAAGTAAAATGGAAACGATATCAATCATTGTGTTATGATAATGATTAAATAAAATAAAATAAACCATCTAGCAGAATACCTGACAAATGTTTCCTCTCTTCTTTCAGATTCCTAGGTATAAATCACACTCATCCAGTTTTAATATAAGCCCACAGGTAACCACCAACCACAGGAACAAGCTGCCCAAAAATACATTGAGAGAGGCTATTTCTGGCATATGCCTGTGCTTATTATTGTAAACTCCTGTGCGGTTTTTTGGTGAGCTAGACTGAACCAGGTGGAACCCCAAGGATTTTTCTGGTCAACAGTGGGAAGAAAAATAAGTTAAGGGTTTCCTTGGTCCTTTTTCTCTACTCTTACATCCTAACCTCAGGATTTTATCACTCAGTTGGTAGGAAGGGGCAAACCCAAGTAAAAGCATGCCAAAAACAAAAGGAAGAGCAAGAGTGCAATAATGCCCACAGCAAAGTTCATCTAAACTACTGAGCTCAAAGCAGGCAGAGTCAGGAGAGAGGGCCATCCAGAGACAAGTGCAAAGACAGCAGGCTTGCCCCTTGCTCTGGACCTGGTAAATGCCAGGCTCTTGATTTGGATGCATCCTCTGGAAGAGAAGAAAGGGGTCTTGAGCTCCACCTTGTGCTTAAACAGTTTATGGCCACACGGTTGACTATCCAACTGTTGATACTCTTATCTGAGTGTCCTACAGGCACCTCAGCCTTTCCATGCCCAAAAGTAAACTCACCCTCTTAGCCCCAAAGACAGGTCCTCTTCTGCTTCTCCCTGTCCTGATTAATGGGTCAATTTATCCATCCGGTTCCTCCAAGTCAGACCCTAGGAGTCATCCTTGCTCCCTCTCTCTCTAACTAACTCATATCCAGTTAGTCTCCAAGCCTCACTAATATTTTTTAAATTATTTTATTATGAAAAATGTCAAACACACAGAAGTAAAAATAATAATATAAAGATCTGCGTGTAGCTTATCCAGATCACACAGTTTTCAATTCGTACCTAATCTAGTTTAATCCTACCCACTTTCCTGTCTCTCCCCAGATCACTGAATTTTAACACCTAAATATTTCTAAAATATCGCCCACCCCTCTTTCTCCTTGACTCTGCTTTTGTGGGTTCTTCTTGTCTTACAGTGTTTTAGCAGATCTGTCTGGATCTTAGCTAATTTTCCTTATATTTCAAAAACTGTTTTGAAATTCAAATCCAATCAGATTTCTCCACTACATAAAATCTGATGATGGCCATCCTTTACCCACTGAATATAGTCCCAAATTCTTAGCAAATGTTTTCCCAGCAGCGATTGTCTTGCCCTACAACCTCTACTCTCATGCCTAGTATTCAACAATATTATTCTCCTCTAAATAATCCTCCTCCTGAGGGCTTCCAGGCATTTAGGTAAGCTCTTTCCTTTGTCTAAATGGATTATTGGGGCCCTTCTGTTTATCTAAATTCTTCCTATACTTCAATGCCCGGCTCCCGCATCTCCACGTCTTCTAACTCTTCCTGCAAGTAGCCTTCACCCTTTTACCCGGAAAACTTGCCGGGGAAATTATTCTCTTCTCTGAGTTACCACCGTCCTGCTGAATACCTCTTTTATTTATTACACACATTACATTTTAATAATTGGAATCTTTGTCCATCTTCTCCGGTAGCCATGGATCCTATTATGTTACAGGCTGTGTGCAGGCCTTTGTCCTTGCAATGCTGACTGAACTCAGCGTATTAGACATGAGCCAGTAACAATTTTTGCTGAAAGAATGCCAATTATTTCTGTTTATTAGCATTTTTTTAATAAATTTTAAAAATTTATCTCAAATTTAACTGTTACAATGAATTTTTCAAATGACATCCTAATCTATAATCCCACAAGAAGGATTAAATATGGAGTTACAGAGAATGGATAGCATAACTGGTAAATTGATTTGAACAATGGAAATAAGAGCGCAAAAGAAGGAGGTTTCTATTTTCCTCTAGCATACCCATCCAAAGAAACTTTCTCCTTGAAAATTAATTATAAAGCTGGACACTGGAATGTTTAAGGCTACTTAAATAATTCAAATTTATATATTACTTCACAAAGACTGTTTTTTGCCTGTCTCCACTATCTTGGGGGAAGAGATGAAGTTACTCTCAGATAAGTGGTATTTTACCGAACAAAATTTGAGTCAGACCATTAGGGAATTCGTCCATATTTTATATCCAGTCCAGAAGATTGGGAGATAGATAAGGAAATATTTTTATTTCCAAATTCTTGTTAAGAAACCTAAGAGGTCAAGTGCTCAAAACCACACAGTAGGGAGAGACACAAAAATCAGTGTCAATCTTTGTTTTTTCTGCCTATTAATATGTTACCCAAGACTTTTAAAAATATGTTGGAGTCAAATAACATATTGGTATGTTAATTTATTTTTAGACACACAGTCAGGTGCTAAAAAGTGGTTCATTTTCTTGGACTGTGACCAGTGCCTCAGACCTACTGAGTCCTTTTCCTCTGTATTTTCGCATATCATTTTTGCAGCTATAAACCACAAGAGACACAATCTTCATCATTCTCTATATTACCAATAACTGATATGAAAGCAGAATTCCTTCTAAAGTTAATATAAACTTCTCCCAGTATGCCGTGAAGGGAGTCAAATTTTGAGATAAAAATGGAAACTTTTATTTTAATAAGAACTCAATTACATGCTCCTGTGTTAACTTACTTTAGAATGTGAACTCTGACAGCAGGGCACAGATCTTGACTTTTTGATTAATTTTTACTTATTTCCCGGTATAGCCATATTCGCATTGGGGAACTGGAAAACTCCATAAATATTTGAGTAACTGAATGATTGAATCAGACCCAACGTGTGTGAAATATTTTTCTTTAACTTGATTTAGATGCTTGTGTTCAATTTGTGAGCTACTCTCAGGTAATTTTAATAAACTAGACTGACTTCTTTTGAATGTATGCATGAACATATATGTTCGCTTTCTGAGCATGTAAGTACATATGGTCATCTAGAGTCACATATCTCTGTATACAGAATACATAGATTAATAATTAAATGCACACATGTTAATAAGATATTAACTCTTCAGCATTTTATATAAGGCCATTTGCAAATTGTTTTACTTTATTATCATATTTTCAGCAATTTTCCTCAACTACTCCAACCTCTACATGCTTTAGTTTAGGGGAGAAAAATGCATGGCCAAATGCTAAATCTGAAAAAAGTGTTTTAAGTATGCTTTTTAAATTTTTAAAATTTTAAATGCTTTAGGTGAGCTGTGTACTTCTCGGTATCATAAGGCTCAGCACCTTCTATCGTCTGGCAGCTGGTGGAATCAAACTTTCAGTTCCCTGCTTGGCCTATGCAAGCTTTTGAGAGCTCAGCTTTTGCTCTTACATGTCTCCAAGCTGCTGGCCTCAAGGGGTTGCTCAAAACTCTTCTCTTGCTGCCCTGTCCTTCTATTTACCCAAGAATAAATCAGGTCACAAGCTGGGGATTAGGACTTTCAAGACGGCAAGGGGTAGAACTCAAAAGTCAGAGAGGTGCCAATGGTAAGGTAAAAAGAGATCTGATACCATAACATGAAAAAACCTTAGGTGTGAGGCCTGGCCTAGCTTTGCTGGTGATGATGGAGAAAATGATCTTGCTTCTCACAGGCTGACTGATTTTCCTCTTGGACTGCTTTTTCCAAGCAGTTGAAATGGTAGTGTGTCCAAAGTCAAGATTTGGGTGTGTGCTCAGAGCTAAAGGCGCTCTAGGTGCTGCTTGCTTCTTCTGTTTAGGGACAGGACTGCTTCAGGCCTAGCAAAGGAGGCTAACCCAGGGTCCTGCCGGTCTCACCATGAGATAGATCTGAATTCAAGGGTATCCTCAGGGTAATGAAGATCTTACATTTGTGGAGCTTTGGACCTCATGATTAACAGTCAATGCCGGGTCTCAAATATTTGAAAGTCTGTTTCCAGAGAGCTATTGTAAAGTAAATTATATTTTTTGTACATCATAAAATGAAATAACACCATTTTCTTGATGTTTTGGATAGCTTTTAGTAACATGGAATAATTCCTGGGAAAAAATGTTAATATAATGGTACTTTATAAAGCCATATACAAAAGTGGATATTTTACCCAATCTGAATTATCTTTAAAATGGAAGTGCCTCAAAGGATGAGTGGTTGCTTTGTGTAATAGCATTACAAATGATTTTTATGTTCTCTCTTTTTTTCCAGCAATCTGTTAAAGAATTATAAAGAGCAGCATTAAATTATTGGAATTTTAAAAACTGAATTATGGGGAAACTAATTTTGATCTTTTTTTGTGTTTAATATGAATATACCCTGTTCATACTGATGCAATCCCTGAACATTTTGAGATTGTACATCATAGATTCTTTATAAATATCTTTGTTATTATGTATGTGTGAGGATGATTGACTTAAACTGGTTCCCAGACTTTGGGAGCTCACTTCTCCATAGAGAAGGGACAAGTCTCATTCACTTATGAAGGACCTTACACTACGTACTAAAGCCCAGAATTTTAAGGAGGGTGTAACAGGACCAGATTTATACTAACTTAAATAGTAATAATAATATTTTAAAAATAATAATAAGATTAGCATACCTGTATGGAAGCTCCAAGGCAGGGAACCAACCTACCCTCAGGTGGGAGGTGAAAAGACCTCAATGACATTATTTTCTTCTCTGTTCACAACCTCTTTTAACTGTTCCATAATATGTAAAATTCCATCCAAAGAGAATTATGTAAAAATGTAATGCAGGAAAACCTCATCTTTCAAGACTCAATGAAATCTTCTCTGACCTTTCTCCCCACTCAAGTAAATTGAATGAGTCCGTTATTCACCTTTGCAGGCTTCCTTCACCACTCTCACACTTCACTCTTCCGCTTTGCTTACATCTCCGTCCTCTCATCAAGAAACCCGGGTTCCGGAAGTCAGCGGCAGTGCCATGGTTCTCCTTTCATCTCCCATCAGAGACACAAAACCAAAATATCAACACAAATTAAAAACAGATGTAAAATAAATGGTTGGCCAAGGAAAGAGTAAAAGCTATTAATGCAGTGAATGTACCTAATTCAAATGATATTTTTTGATTAAGAAAATTAAAATAGCATTACGAGTATAATGTTATCTTCCCTTTTGTGTTCCCATCAATTATTTTATTTTGGTTTGGTATTAATCAAAATGATTTTCTTATATTTGGTAACTTTTTTGATGTTTGTCTATATATGTATCTGGTTTCATTATATAAGTATCATTATCCTTGTGAAAGAATAAGTCTGGCAGAGAACTCTTGCTGTTCGCAGTCTCTTCTTTCTTCTTCCTGGGCACACAGCCGGCCTCCAGCGTCTCTTGTAGTTAGGTGTGGCTGTTTGAATGAATTCTAGTGAAGACAATGTGGACCAAAGTGATGGGTGTCATTTATAGCCATGGCTCATAACTTTCCTACCCTCTATTCGACTCCCACTCCCCACCTGGATGAATACAGAGGGCTTGGAGGCCCTATGAGGTGGTGGAGCCATTAGAAGAAATAATCCCGAGTCCCTGAACCATTGTGGAAGAAGCCACACCATTGACCTGAACACTAATCCTAGTCTCTGACTGGAGCCGTAACAAATCTTTCATTGTGCTGAGCTGTTACGTATTTAGAAATATTTGTAGCAATTGGCCTGTTATAATTAATATAATAAGTCAAAGTGATAACACATATAAATAATAAGATAAAATTATGGGATAAAACTAATAGGTTGAATATCTTGGAAGAATGGGATTTGCAAACTTACCTGACCTGTCCATAGTAATTATGTGTGAAAAAAGGAATTCTCCTCAAGTTGTCTGTCATATGTTAGCTTCTTTACTTCTATCTGTAATGTTTGAAAATGGATAAGTGGAAATAAAATTTAAGTTAAAGATAGAATATAAAGTTTCTATTTACCTTCTGAAATCGCTACCTTAATATCTTTCCTTCTCCCACAATAGACCCATAATTCATTCAATACATTCTTATCTTACATTTTGACTTTTTAAAATGATCCTCGCAGAGACAGCAGGATGCAACAATTAAGAAAACAGCCTTTGGAACCAAACTAACTGGCTCTGAACCTGAATGACCATGTGACGCTGGCAAGTCACTTTTCTTCTCTATGCCTTATTTTCCTCCTCAGTTATAGAGGATAACAATGGTACCGACTTCCTACAGTTTATGTAAGGATCAAGTGATTAATATTTGTAAAACATTTGGAAGGTCTCCAACTCTTAGTTATCACTGTATGTGTGCAATAGCCTATGTATGAATTAAATGCTGTACAGTTCATTCTTTAAAAAGAAGTTAAACTTGATTTGATTAAAAGGGAGAATCAAAATACAAGACATTTTTCAAACTTGACTTGTGTTTACAACCATTCCCCTATGATTTCTCTCTGTGTTCCCCAATCAGGCTTCCCTTTACCTTCAGAAATGGCTCAGCTACCCTTTGCTTTCATCTTTGCCCAACATTTTGTATTCCTTATGATGACTTTCCTTCTCTTTGTCTTAACTGATACTCACCTATCCCAGATTGGCCAGCTGGGTCTATTAGTTTCCTTGGGCTCCACTAACAAACTAGCACAGAAGATGCTATTTCCAAATAAAGTCACATTCACAGAGATGGAATTAAGACTTGAACGTGTCTTTCTGGGAAACACAATTCAACCCACAACAGGATTTAATGTCACCTGAAAATATTCTCTTTCTCCTCTAGCCCGTCCTAATCCTTTCTATTTCATTTATTTGACAGATAATATAAATCTGCTTTCTGATTTTTATAAAGGGTTTATGAATCTATATCTTTTCTTAGAAATTGTATTATAAGTGCATAACGGTAAGGACAATGGATCATGATATAATTCTTTTTTTTTGGTATTTGTGTACTTTTCTATAGGACAATATAATGCATATAGTATTGAATAAATGCATTAATGCACAAATGAAGGGGTGCAGACCTAGTAATGCACAATTCTCCTAGCGAATAAGTAATAAAAATAAATGGTACATGAGTAGAGCATGTCAATTTTAAAGCTCTGATTTTTCATTTTTAACTTATGATATGCATTTGACCAATTATAAAAAGTAATATAAATTCACAAATGAGTATAGATTGATTGACGTTATTATAATTAAATTACATATAGAATTTGAAAAATATGCCAATATAGATTCAATGGCTATATTGAGCACTTTTGAAGTAAGAGATTCTATTTGGCTTTGCAGCTACAAAGAAGACTTCACATTTTAAACAAGAATAAGACAAACGTGGAATGTGGGTTCTTCAGTACGAACTTGTCTTAGAAATAAACATTTTATTACCTTAAACAATTTAACAGTCAAAATCTCTGAATACTGATGGAAAATATTAGGAATTCATCTCAGCTATATAATAATAATGTTTTAAATTGCTCCGTCCGCAGATGACAATGAGTGTGGAAATTTGACGCAGTCCTGTGGTGAACATGCTAACTGCACTAACACGGAGGGAAGTTACTACTGTATGTGTGTGCCTGGGTTTAAATCCAGCAGTAACCAAGAGAGGTTTATCACTAATGATGGAACCATCTGCATAGGTAAGTTCAACTCTCTCGTTTAAAATTTGTACCTATCTCCTATTGCTCCAGAGATTCAATTATATTCCACCCAAATTCTGCCAGTCACTGATTGTACCCTACTTTAAATACTTTCAGAAGCTTCATTAATTCCTGTAGTTCTCCAGCTTTGTATAACCAGTTACTATGGAATATTTATCCAAGAATATAAGAAAAAGCGATTTTGGGGGAAAAAAAATCAAGCAGTTTACAAAAAGATCTTCATGAAATTATGAGATATACCATGGTAGCACAGAATAGGATAAATATTTACACTTAAAAATAATATGTTAACTCAAGAAAATATCATTTGTGTGAAAAGATATTGCTGCTTTTATAAATATGCACTCTGAGATGGGCTTTACGTTTACTTAGAAAATGTTCAGGAAGGCATTATTTCTGAAGGAATTGTCTTAGTGCTTTTACTATTGTCTGCTGAGAGTTAGTGACACTTCAGATCTGCATTAAGTTTTTCTTTTCTTTTTTTTTTTTTTGAGGAAGATTAGCCCTGAACTAACATCCATTGCCAATATTCCTCTTTTTGCTGAGGAAGATTGGCCCTGAGCTAACATCTGTGACCATCTTCCACTATTTTTATATGTGGGATACCTGCCACAGCATGGCTTGATAAGCAGTGTGTAGGCCCACGCCCAAGATCCGAACCAGCGAACCTTGGGCAGCCTAAGTGGAGTACGAAAACTTAACCACTAGGCCACCAGGCTGGCCCCTGCTTTAAGTTTTTCTGAACACTAGAGTTCTATTTAGAAAACCATTTTAGTTTCACCAAAATGTCCTTTGGAGGGATAATAATTTCAGTTCATTCCCTAGGTGAAATATAATTCTGAGTCTGAAGAGAGTAGAAGATGTTTTTAAATATCCTTCTATTGTAATTTGGTCCAAGGATTTACCAGATCGTGCATTGGGTTTACCAGATCCTATAGAATTGGGATTACAGTCTGAGAAAAAAAGATCAGAGGCAAATTCTCCGCAGCCAAGGAGTTTAACTTTGAAAATAAATTATAAATCATCTTAATCATTTTTGGTTTCTAAAAAATTGTCCTATTTGTCAACTAGTATAATTAATCATGATTGACAATAATCTACAAAATCAATAGATGAACTGAGGCCCTGAGAGTTAAGTCACAGAGCCAGGGGTAGATACGGGATGGGAAGTCAGGACTCTATGCAACACGGACAGGAATATAGTGCTGCTTCTACTTTATGTAGATAAAGAGACAGATCCAAGGTAATCTAGAGCACATTAAAGCCTTGGATTACCTCCCAAGTGAGATTCTTATCAGTAAGCTAAGGAGAAGTCTGGCAATGTTATTATTAATACACGATAAGTTAGAAGATAATGCTCGAAGAAAACTGCTCAGTGAAATGTCAGTCTCAAAGAAATTATCCTGTCTCGTGTACCTGCGGTTCATAACATCTAGTCTGCTGTGTGAGCAGGGAAGATTTTATCCTCCTCATTTTCTAGCCAAAGGAAGTGCAAGGCTACTCCAGGTCCAAGGCTACATTTAGGGGAAAGGGAGGGTTAGAATCACAGTCTTGTGTCTAGAAAGCGATTGTCGTTTCCACAGGAGACTAAAGTGAGCGGGCCATTTAAATCTCGCACGTTGATCTGAATCATGCAAATACAGTGGATCAAGCTTTGCAAGAGCAGAAAAGATGTAGACTATGAGAAAATAATGCTATTTCTGTTGAACGATAATTTTATCTTTAGTGTTTGCAGCAAACCTTTGTATTGGAATATAGCATTACCGTATATTCAGGAACCGGGAATCTATGAAGTTCTGCCCAGAAAACTGACAGCATCTCACTATTGGTTCTTCTCAAGCCTATATTCTCATTGCTAGTCTTAGACTGTTACATAATGTGTCTATGTTATCTTTAGTAGTTAAGTTCTAATTATGTCATTCTGTAAGCTTTACTAGACATGCTCCAGTTAGTGAAGAAATCTAACTTGTAATGTCTTAATCACTGGAATTTAATACAACTTTAACTCTGCTCTCCATTCCCTCTTGTCTCTAGAAGATATCTGTCTTTTCATCTGATCATGTTTACTTTTCATACACCTCAATTCACAGAGGGCTATATTTTTCTGTCTGTGTTTCTTACAAGTAGAGAATTCCTGTATTAGGAAAAACTGAATCTCAGACACAGAGAAAACACACAGACGCAAAGATGATTGAATGCCAACATTTTACGTACTTGTAATTTAAGACTCTTTCTCCCAATACTCATTTATTATTGAGATACTGTGGAGTGGCCCTAAGTTTTTGCTAATTCCCTTTTTACCTGTTTTAGGTAATCAGTAAACACAGCGACTATATTAAGACTCAATACCCAATATAGAATCCTTCAGTTTCTACCTATTTTGTTTGATGGATTATTCAGTGAAAAAAATCCTTCTCTGAAAAATTGTTACTTCTCACCAATTTGTTGTCGTTAAGGATTAAGCCTTTTTGAGAAGCAGAGCAGCTCTTTCTCTGTTTTTTTTTCCCAGTGTGTAGTAATTTTCGTTGCGCACTATGATAATCCTCAGGGAATTTGAACAGAAAACCATAATTCTATTCCCTTTTCACATTACTATATCCCCTTGTAGTGTATTGCTTCTGATTTGAACGTTTAGCTGATCCTTAAATTTGACATGTCTGGTAATTATAGTCATTAAGCACCTCTATAAGTAAATAATGAAAAACTCCAATTCAGGGCCAGAAATGACCCAAGCAAAATTCTTTGCCTTTAGTCTATATTCAAATACAATTTTCCACAGATAAGGGAATTTTGTTGCAGAAAGCTTTGAGTGAGGTTTGGCATTGTGCACATTTTTCTTGCCTTTGGCATCACAGTAACCAGAACTTCAGATTCCCAGTTCCCAAGAGACTTAGTTCCAGACTCGAATTTCACAGATGGGGAAACTGAGGCATCTAATAATAAAGTGATTCTCCCACCGCTAGATGAGTAGAACCCAAGAATTCCACGTTCACCGAGTGCTGAAGAGCAGTGTTTACTGCTTGTAATTTTTTACGTTCTCTTGCCTTAGGCGCTCTGGTAACTTTAGATATTTTCATGGCTTTGAATAATATTAGCATTTAATTTCGTCTTTGCAAATTACTCCCAGTAATTGGACATTTTATCTTTTCTTTGCAGTCTGTGAGTTAAACAACATTAGAAAATTCAGCTATTGATGAAAATTTAAGAATCAAAACAATCATATGGTCATGTTTTGAAAGATGATTATGATAAAATACCGCTGGGTTGGCTCGTTGTAGACATGAAAAACAAGCATGACCTTATTAATGAAAATGTAGCAAATGAGTTTTTTGATGTGCAAAACAAGCAAATGATTGTTATGGTGTGCGTACATTTAGTGAAATCAAGTTATTAGTATTAAGTCGAGTATTAGGTTGTTTATAGAAAAAGTGGATCAGTTATTAAATATGGTTTGTCAATTCCAGCTTGACCGCAGTAATTACATAGTAGCAATTTAGCTTTTATTAAGATAAGGGAGAGGGTTCTCTGGCTCTTTTACAGCTCTGGGGAATACCGAGACATGGCAGTCTAGTGAGACACTCGTTATCAATCTGTTTTCTCCAAACCTACGTATTCACAGGGCTCCTGCTATTAACACACAATACAAATAGAATCACTGGACCTGATCTCCAATGACAATATCAGGCACCTACTATATCTTAGGCACCACTCCAAACAGCTTCACATGCATTTGGTCATTTGTTATGAAAAATAATTCTTTTGAGTTAAAAAATATTTTTTACAATATTACCCAAGATCACCAAGCTAATGAGTATTAGAGTCAGGATTTGAATTAAGGTCTTCCACAGGGCCTTTACCTGTAGCGGGGAGGATGCATTGTGGTTTTATTACATCTGTCACAATCCTGCAAGAGATTATAAGAGAAGTTAGCATGGATCTTGCTGCAAAATGGCAGTCACATTCATTTTGGCTAGGCCGGTTTCATCTCCTTTGGGTGTGGCATACTCTTTCAATATTTTATGATTCTCTCCATATTATAGGGAGCAGAGGGGCATAGAGTGATAGGCTGAGGCTAGTGGAAGCTCTTTCACTGCCCCGGCCTGCAGCTGGCTGTGGTAGTCAGGCACTCCACTACTAAGTTAAAATCAATAAACTACTGCTGAGGCCCAGAATAAGAATGCTATCCGATTCAACAAACCTCGCTTCCACAATTTTAGTAGTAAGTTATGGAAATGAAAGTATAAACCAGGAAGGTATAAGCAATTTGGAAAACATTAGTGTGATGGGATGTTTAAGGTTTGAAAAGCATTACTTTGGTCAGATGTTTCTTTTATAATGTTTGGAGTCAGAATATAAAGATTCGTAGAATCCTAATTTTGAATGCTAGTCTCCTAGGACACTACCTCCTTATTATCCTCACAGATTAACATTTTGTCACTTAGTGAATTCAGAATCAAATACTCTACTTGGTCCGAGGCTGACGTGATGGATACCACGCAGCTGAGCGAGTGGTGGTGGGAGGGCTTGACGTAGAGCAGAGACCCCAGCACAAGCACTGCAGGGTGTGGAGGACACAGGGGAAAGCTGAGCACAGTCAATCTCGAGCACCAAGATATGTATACCTGTGTCCAAACTGTAAACGGGAAGATGGAAATTGAGTTTGTAGAACCAAGATTTATGTGTTGCTCAGACTTTGAGTTTGGGATGAAGTTCCCCAGAAAAGTTACACTTTTAAATAATTTGGAAATTGAGAGAAATCAATACCTTATTTCCTGTTAGCCACAGAAGGCAGCTAAAAGTACAAAATGTGGGTATTCAAAAACATAGCTTTCTTATCCATGAAATGAGTCGTTCTGTTTATGCTCCTTCATAGGTCTGTTCACACCCTCATTGGGGTGTTTTCCCCGTTTGGGTATGGCACATGCTGCTTTTTCAGCATTGCTCCAAAAGACTAGTCTTTTGCTTTTCATATTTTTTCTAACGTCATGGATTTCGTGAAAAATAATAACTCTCGTCTGCGCTCCCACCTGGATCCTTTTCTTCAGCCCAACCTGGAATGCTTTCTCTGATGGTTCTCCGTATCCTACAAGTCAGTCTGCCATTACTCATCCTCTGGTTTATTTTCTGCTTGTGTGCGTGTGTGTGTGCGTGTGTGAGCGGCAGTTTCTGAACATGGATATATGGAAGTGAGAGGAAGAGGGTGAGGGTAGTGGGGCGGCATTCCTGGGTCTTTAAAAGTAGTGTACTTGGATTTCTGTGGCGAACAGATGGTGAATATAGAGACTTGGCAGGAGAGCAAGGGGTTTTCTACCTTTTTTCTGGCCTGGGCTGTTAATTGTCTTCTTGAATCTAGTACCATCACCTTTCTAGCTAATGGAAATTTCTTCAAGAATTTGGCAAGAGGTTTATTGTCAGTTCCAGTTTTTCGTGGTGTGAGTTTTAATGTTTTTCTGTGTCTTTATTGCATCTTTAAAGTGAGAAATTAGGATCAGCTGCATTTAAGATAACTAGCTAGATGACATTTTAAATTGGACTTTGATTACTCCCCCGTTTTTTATGGCAAACAGTATTGTGCCACTTAGAGTAGCTCTAAGATGTCAGAGCTAGGTGGGGAACACAAAAATCTTTGCATTAATTTAGGGTAATGATCTGGACTCTTCAGTTACTTGGAATCGTTCCCTATTGGAATTCTGCCTACTGGCAGAGTATTTATACTATATTTATAACTTTAAGACATGTTTCACTGTAGTATGTAAAATTTTAAATTAAGAATATAAATTATACAAGCTTATAATGTAGCATTTTTACTGTGGCTTTGATATATGACTACTGAAAATCTAAGACTTAATGCTGTACAATTTGTTACCTTATCTATGATGGCCGTATATTGAGAATCACAGTAAAATATAACCTGAACAAAAGTAATAAGTTGTGGTAAAATTTTAAGGGAATTGAATCACACCTTCTGCTACATCGTAATTTTTAGGTTAACTTACATGCAAAAATGAAAGAAAATGGGCCACTCTGTTTTGTCCTCCAGACTACTCTAAACTGAGTTGTTACAATCAATTTAGTGTAATACTAGAAGGCAAAAAATTTTAAATGTATTTTAAAAATTGAGTCTTGATTAAATTAGGACTAAATGTTACATTGTCAATGATGGAAATTACTTTAATGACCTTGTTGATGAATCATGCTATTCAGAAAACAGTTTAAGAGTTTGGTCCTTAAATGAGATTTAACACTGTCAAATTGGGTCAATTAAATCAGAGTTAAAAAAATACAAAAATACGTGCAGCTAAGTTTGCTTTGTCATTCTCCAAATGATGGGGTTTTCTCTGCTTTCTTGTAAAATTTGGTATGAAATCACTCACCATATGTAATACTATCATCAACAAGGTAGTAACTCTATGAGCACTAACTAAAAAATTTAATTTTTCAAATATTTCCAGATATAGATGAGTGCAGCGAATCCGCTGCCTGTGGTGATCACGCAGTGTGTGAAAACGTGGATGGTGGGTATAACTGCTCCTGCAAGGAAGGTTATCAGACATCCACAGGAAAATCACAGTTCACACCTAACGACGGCACTTACTGTCAAGGTAAATCATGTTGTTGAAGTTTATATTTTATCAAAGAACTACGTAAATATGTATTGCACAGTTGTGAAGTATCAAAGAGCTACTCTTTCTAAGAAATGTGCCAGGGGCCGGCCCAGTGGCCGAGTGGTTACGTTCACAGCCCAGGGTTTCACCAGGTGAGATCCTGGGCGTGGACCTAGCATCACTCATCAAGCTGTGCTGAGGTGGCATCTCACATAGTGGAATTAGAAGGACCTACAACTAGAATATACAACTTCGTATTAGGGGGCTTTGGGGAGAAGAAGAAAAAAAAGAAAAGATTGGCAACAGATGTTAGCTCAGGGTCAATCTTAAAAAAAAAAAAAAGAAATGTGCCAATATTCCCTTATCATCTATAAAATGAAACAAGAATAAAAAAGATATTATTTTATTTAGTAGAAGGTGTAGACCACATGTTTTATGCAGTTAACATACTCTATTCCTTAGTGTAACTACAGTCTTCCATTTTCCATGAAACATTGTGTATTTTAATGAATAAAAGTAAAAATTTTTATTATGAATAAAATTGTAAAACAAACAATAATGAAAAATTTTAAAAATAAGTGAATTTTAATGAATAAAATGAAAAATAAAACATGTTAAAAATGTGTTTTTAATGTTTAAATAAGTGAGCAAAATCAGTGGAATCAATATGATCTTCTTAGGAAAAAATATTTTTTAAAACTTACCATATAATTTTTCTTTTTCTACAGAAGTGAATGCAGAGTGCCATTTAGACAATGTCTGTATTGCTGCAAATATTAATAAAACTTTAACAAAAGTAAGTAGACTAGTCGAATTATAAGTTTATTTTATTTTGACATTTTGATTTCAGTTAAAATCCTTCCAATGTCACATTTTAAAGAGTAACAAGCAGTTGATCTTTACGTAGAGTTGAAACTACTAACGTATAGAGATCTAAGTATTTTGTTTGAGCTGCAGATATGATTAATTTGAAAATCGCCAAAGTATTGAAGAAGACTGTTACATATTTAACTTATGTTACTTTTTCACTATTCAGTTCACTGGAAAAGTCTTTTCAAAGTGTAGAGAAATTTGATGAATAAAATAGTAAAAACACACTTTGACCCCAGACCCATTCCTACATTCTAAGGAGACATAGTTGAATGCAACTAGATTTTGTACTTCAAAGTAAAAATTTCAAAGAGCAGATAAAGTAGGACATTCGTAAAATTATTGTCATTTGATTGAAAGTATGAATCTCAACATGAGTAATTATCAGCTAAAGCAAATTTCTAGTTTATCACCTTGTAAGGAATTTTCTCTAGTTGATTGAAATATACCTCAAATTGTTATAACTGTTAAAAGCTAGCTTAACTTAAAAAATTGTCAATTCAAACATGCTATTTCTTTTCAGAAGAAATTTCTGTTCACTTTAGGTTATTTGCTGACCTTTTGTAAATACTTTCAGATTTCAGTACTGCATGGTATGCTTTAGGTTTAGTCTGATAACTTATTAATGTGTAGGACAAGAAAACCAAACTCAGAATAGATTTAACATGCAACTTTATTCTTGAAAAGATCCAATAGTACTCTAAATTGGTTTTCTTTTTCTGGACTCATTTTTGTTCAGATTAGACCCATAAAAGAACCTGTGGCTTTGCTACAAGAAGTCTATAGAAATTCTGTGAAAGATCTGTCACCAACGGATATAATTACATATATAGAAGTATTAGCTGAATCATCCCCATTGCTGGGTTACGTGAATAGCACCAACTCAGCCATGGACGCCCTTTCTAATTCAACTCTTACTGTAAGTATGTTGAGCTTTAACTCTTAATATAATTGAGCTTGAAAATTCTTCTTATATCTGTGATTAATGTAAGATTCCAACATTTTTAAAATACATACTTTTTTTCAACAGGAATTTGTAAAAACTGTGAATAATTTTGTTCAAAAAGATACATTTATAGTTTGGAACAAGTTGTCTGTGAATCGTAGAAGAACTCATCTTACGAAACTGATGCATGCTGCGGAACAAGCTACCTTAAGGATATCTCAGAACTTCCAGAAGACCACTCAGTTTGATGCTAATTCAAGTGATGTAGGTAAGAAGCTAAGGTCAATTTCTAAGCAGTAGAGTTTTCCAAACAAGCCATTCTCAAAAGGGAAGGAAAGTATTTTAAATACTGTTAAATTGGCAGTTGTTTTATCAATATAGAAATGAATAGTGATGCATATTATAAAAGTGATATGAATGAAGTACAAGTAAAAAAGATGGATACATAAGCACTGCTCCCTCCCTACCATCTCCGCCTTTTCCTAGTTCTGAACTGTTCAGCATTTAAATGCTCAGAATACATTACTGCCTTGTCATTTTGAGTTAGTCATCTCATGACTTATTACCTTGACCAGTGATAGTTACAGACAGATTTTCTGAATGTGGTATATTTAAGTTTCTCATTAGGAATCCTTTGACTTTTGATAATATGAAGCAATCAAAATAGTAAATTAGAATGTTTCCTGCTTCATGCACTCTCATACTTACAACATTAGGATCTTGGATCAAATTGAGGATGCCTGTAAAGTTGTTCCGAGGAAACAAGGTACATTTTCTGAAATAATAATTGCTTACATCTATATTATATTTTCTGGGTGACATCCTGCTATGCAATAGTAGATATACAGAAATCATTATCTCATCAGGATTCACCACTTACTCAAATTAAAGTAGCAAGCATTGTGACTAATATATAAGAGCCTACATTTCTATGATGTTTCTGCAGGAAAAAAAATGGAAATACACCAGATAAGGAAATTACCACTCAAGAATTTAATTCAATCATTCTCTGCTTCATAAATTATATTGTAGATATCATCCTCTAAGACATTGTAGTTGCTTGTCTTTGCTTTAGTAATTATGATTTATAGCTCCCTTGTGTCCATACATATTTTGTCTTTAATTCAATAAAGATAAAATTAAACCATAAGTGCCATAGTGAAATCAAAAAATTAAACTTGAATCAGATTTTAAGATAAAAATTATAACATTGAAACATGTTCACAATATGTTTGTTCTACCCACCGTAAATAAGAAGTTGAAATACAATGATGATGGACAAAATTGTCTCTAATTAAATAAATACATTGACTAATTTCAGAGAATTCATGATTTTTATGGTTTTGTTTCAGCTCTCAAAGCTTTCTTTTTTGATTCGTATCACATGAAACATATTCATCCCCATATGAATGTCGACGGAGATTATATAAAGATATTTCCAAAGAGAAAATCTGCATATGATTCAGATGGTAGGACATTGATTACCTTATTACAGTGTATCAGTGATTTGCAATAAATACTTATCATGCATTTGATTGTATCATATGTGCATACAACATGTGGTTTCCTATAGAAAAATAGTCTATGTTTATATCCAGAATTTGCGTATTTGTACTTGAGCTTTTTATTGTGATATAAATAACCTGAGGGGAATTTTAGGATCTGACAAGTCTAGATCCTTCTTGTCTTACCTCCAACCTCTGTAACTGTCGGATATTGTTAAGATTCTAACGAAAATATACAGGAGAATTGTGATTTTATGACTCTTTTTGCGGCAGTCAATAGATGCTATAATTTCCACAGAGTTCTTTTAGTGGTTCTTTAATAATCCTTCATATTCCTCATCGTGAGACTGAATTTGTCATTGCGTGAGGACAACAAATAGAGATAATGGTAAAAAGACAGAAAGTTGCTGCGTAGGCTTGGACTTCTCTTCCACTTCTCATTTCTGAGTCTTTTTACAGTAAACTGTCCAACTAAACTAAAGGCAGGATTAAGAAATGGAACCAGAGAATGTTAGGACTAGCAATTAATTTAATGACTATCTACCCTAATTTCTTCATTTTGTGTATAATGGAACTAAGGCACAAAGAAGTTAACAGATTTGTCTCCATGGACGTCAACAGATAGCACAGAACCTGCACTAGAATGGAGGCAGTTAGCAAAGAAACCCAGCCTTGACCTGACCAGCCTTTTCCTTGTCACCTAACCACAGGCAAGCTAGCAGCTGCTATTTTAATTTAACTGTTTTTCTGCTCTCTTAGTGCAGTGACTTAGAAAAAAAATCTCTGCTGGTAGTAGATTTGTTGTTGTTGTTCCCCTATAGGTCAAAATATATTACCTCAGGAAAATATGAATTATAATATTTTCTCAAAGAATGCATGGGGGTCATAAATACAAATGAAAAATATATGCAATAACACACATATGTTCCCTTTAAGGATACCATTTCATACAATGATATATTGTCTTTATTGTTAAAAAACATGCTGCACATTCATTCTTAGAAAACATCTTTTTAAAAAAACTTTTATAGTAATGTGGGATTCTTTTCTAATCCATTGATATCATCCTCTCCATTCTTTGTCACTTTTTATTCAAAAGCACGAAACAGATGGCCATAAAACAAAGCAAAAATAACTAAGCCGTACTGCCACTGAACCCCTGGCTCATCCTCTATTACATCATATTCTAATTACCCAAGTACACATATAATATTTAGCAAAGAATGTGTTCAACTGTTGTGTTTTCAAAGACAATTTGAGTAGTGTTTAGAAGTTGAGAATAAAGACATTGAAAGTACTTATAGTGACAGATGTGGAAATTGTCATGGAATTAATATTTCAAAGAGATCCTGTCTGAGTGTGTGGTAGTTTTGTTACATTTAATGATCACGATACAAACTCTGGCATTTGAAAGAGACAGTAATATCAGCTCTTGAGAAAGCAGAGGGGGAAAATTTGTCTTCCTCAAGGTTGCATCTTAAAAATAAGGGCAAGTCTAAACAACCGATGAGACTTGCTCAATGATGTCTACATGCTATTGTTCATTTATTGACAAAACCCGTTAATAAAAACATGCATTAGTTAAAAGCTGCATAGTGTCATTGGTAGGTAAATAAGAGAGGCACAGGTGGACTTTTAATTTTTTTTAGTAGACTGAATCTTAGTCCCTGTCATTAGAGAATGAACTCCTAGTTTACTGAAAGAAGGTGCAGATCTGATAAGAGAGAGAAAAACTAGATCAGGCCTAGAATTAGTGAGAAATCATGGGAATTAAGAGGTACAGAGTCCAGCCTGGTGGCGTAGCAGTTAAGCTTGCACACTCCACTTTGGTGCCCCAGAGTTCGCCGGTTCAGATCTCAGGCGCGTACCTATGCATTGCTTATGAAGCCATTCTGTGGCAGGCATCCCATATATAAAGTAGAGGAAGATGGGCTTGGATGTTCGCTCAGGGCCAATCTTCCTCAGCAAAAAGAGAAGGATTGGTGGTGGATGTTAGCTCAGGGCTAGTCTTCCTGGAAAATAAAAAAGGAGGTATGAAATGGTGAGAATGAACAAATACTGAAACAATATTCAGAAAGGAGGTTAAAAAGAGATTTTGGAGCGTTCTTTGTGGCATGAATCTCCTTTTACCCAAAGTCAAAAATTGCTGTTAAATAAAGATTTTTCTTTAGAAAGGATAAGAGTGATTAATAGAGTTTTAAAATCCATCTTATTTTTTTGGTACTTCCTTTGATTTTGGACTATCTCACACTGCAACCTCTGAGAAATCTCTGTTGCAGAAGCTGGTTCATCAACTCGGTGAGGTCAAGTTGACCGAAAAGTTTTCTGGGTCCTGTTTCAGGTCGTGGTCTGTCCATAGCAAAGACTGGGCTAGTTGTCATCTCTTAGGGTCATCATCATTTCACTAGCCCAACCATGTTATACTGACATTGTTTCTTTCTTTGATATAAATTTTCTAAACTGGCAGTCCAGGAAAATATTCTATGTAATGTATTTGAATTTTAGCAAGGCTCTTAGCAGTGACTCTTGTGGTGCCTTTTTAGATTAAAATAGAAAACATGAATAGCAATACACTTTGGCAACTTCTAGCTCACATAACCATATCCAAAGAATATTATTTATTGGTGTGATATTGTGATGTGGAGGGTTCCAGCCTTGTATCATAGTCCCATGTTTTTGATAGTATTATCAATATTTGTCTTTACGGTTTTGATTATTTTATGCTTGTCAAATTATTTCCTTGTGTCACAGACTTGAGGGAACAAATGAATATGATAGAGTTCTTCCTAAGTTGCCCAAGGATCGAAAGCAAACATATCATGTTTCTAATTAATAAGTATAACAGTAATCGTATGACTATAGCATTTTAAATTTTGCAGAAGATTCTCTCATGTATTATTCCATTTGGTCTCCACCTTATCCTAGTAAATAGCTAGGCTGAGTATCACTGCCATCATTTTCTGAGGGAGAAAGCTGAAGTTCAAAGCTGTTACCTGCTTTACCCATGGCCACATGAATGGGAGCAATGACTGAAACCAGAACTTCTAATTCCAAGAGTAAATTTGGAATCTAAAGCTATAAATTTAGTGTTCATAATTCTGTGCAACAAATAGAGAAGGAATATGACCTAAATGGAAACAGGAATTTTAAAAGGTAATAGATCTAGATGTTGAGTTGTTCATACACTTAGTATCAGTGATGATAAGCTGCTACGAAAACCAAGGTAATTCGAGACCCGTGAATATAGGTGTAGTGTCCAGGCTAAGGGAAAGATAGTCAGCTGATAGGCTATACTGATCAGGTTACGTTTCTAGTGTTGGGTCATGTGCAGATGTACTGCATTTGAGGAGTGTCGGGGAGCGTGGACAAATGGCTGCCACAAAAGGCAATACATTTCCTACCCTGGGACTGCACAACTATGTGTCATCAATATTAAATAGGAAACATTTCAGGGGACATGAGGTTGAACTCAGTGGCATCTCACAACTCGTTCAATTCTAAACTTTCTTAATACTGTAAGTCAGTGATAATTTTCTCCCAATATCTTTCTAATTCATATATTTGCACAATGAAGTAATAACTCAAATTTTATCTTGCCAGAGAATACATTTCACACTTTGGTTCTTAATCATTATTTGGATGTAAATTTATCTAAAGCCGTTTTTCTCTTAAATATAGTTTGTACAAAGGGGATGCTACAGTCCATGATCAGTTTCAGAGTCATAGAGGTCAGAGAATATGTCTTAATATGATGTGATGATGTAGGCGTGTACTTATTATGACTCACATTTCAGTATCTGGGTATTTGTATGATTCCCCTAGAGTAAAAATTTTGTGTGTTCAATTTTCATGTTTATTTTAAGAGCTTAAATACATTTTTGTTTTGTAAGAATTTCACTAAATACACCTATTTGATTGATAGGCAATGCTGCAGTTGCATTTTTATATTATAAGAGTGTTGGTCCTTTGTTTTCATCATCTGACAACCTCTTATTGGAATCTCAAAGTCATGATAATTCTGAAGAGGAAGAAAGAGTCATCTCTTCAGTAATTTCGGTCTCAATTAGCTCGAACCCACCCACATTGTATGAACTGGAAAAAATAACATTTACGTTAAGTCACATAAAGGTAAGTTGTTTTTCTGGTGATTATTGGTTATGATTGTGAAACATTCACAGAAGTGGACATTTTTTGCTGTGTCACTTTAATTAGCTGTGAGTTCTTGAGTTTAAAAATACAGGTTTGGGCCAGCCCCAGTGGCCTAATGGTTCAGTTTGGCATGCTCTGTTTTGGAGGCATGGGTTTGGGTCCTGGGCACAAACCTGCATCACTCATCTGTCAGAGGCCATGCTGTGGTGGCGGCTCACATAAAAAATAGAGGAAGATTGGCAACAGATGTTAGCTCAGGGCAAATCTTCCTCAGCAAAAAAAAAAAAAAAAAAAAGATTCAAAATTAAAATAAAATAATAAAATGGTTTCAACTAATTTATCTTTAAAATATTTTTGTACATTTAGTGCTCTTTAACCTTTCTAATAAACACCAAAGAATTTCACATATTTGATTCTCTGAAATTAAGCTACATTTCAGTTTTATTTTTAAGTACTTATTCTTTTTAGAAGTCTCCATACTTTCAAGGAAGGAGTTATAAAAACATGTCAGAGCCAAAGAGATAAATGTTACTCGTGTAATGAGGGAAGTGTTTGGTTAATAATTGTCATTTAAAATAATGTTTGCAGGGATTTGGCTGGTGACTAAAATAAAATCACAGAGAAGTTTACAATATTTTATAGAGAAATTAGCTGAGACCATTTTGCTCTTTTATTGTTATTCTAAATCTTTTTTTAAACTCATATGTTATTGACATTATACAATAAAAAAACATGATTAAAAATAACCAAGAACTAAGTGTTTTTGTATTCCTAAAAGTGAATGGGGAAACTCAAAATCATGGCTTGTTTGCTGCCATTTTGCAGTTGATGGTTTCTTGAGCTTTCAACTGAATTTCACTCCTAATATGTGATTAAAGTACGCTCCATTTGGAGAACACTTGAAGCTGAACGATTGTGTTTGCATGTTTATGGGGGAGAGAGGGAGCAAAAAGACGATATGCGCTTACACACAATACAGACAAGTCACTGTAAAGAAATATATCCAATGTAGAGAGAAAACAAATGTATAGGAAATGCAAGAATATAGTAGCTCAAACTTCAACATTGGTAGGCATTATGTTGAGGGAAAAAGAAGGTGTGAAATGTTTTAAGAATGGAAACTAAACTTAGACGTTTTCAGATGCTGAATGCAAATGACCTTTTGACACTACAGTCCAAACATTGTTCTTTTATGTGGTCTGATGGGTTTTCTACAGTTTTTATTAAAGGACTGTTTTGGCAGCAGAAGAGAGGCCAAGGACAGCCCACTTGACTCATCTCTGTTTGACATGACAACAAAACAAAATACACATCTAAACAAAAATTCTTCACCATAATTAATGGGAAAACTTGATGGTCCTTAATCTTCCTCTCTCTTCAAATCTTTTTCCCATTCACAGTAATGAGTACCATCAAATTTCATCCTGTTGTGCTGACAACACAACTACCTAACCCCTGGATCCCCTCTCTCTGAGAATAAAATTTAGATCAGATCCCGTTTTGTTTTCTCTGAAAAAATAGAAGCTATTGCCTATAGAACACCTTCAGTTTTCTGATTCCCTGATAATTTATTTGCTTGCAACTTCACCAGTTAATATATATTTCTCTATTACCTCAGAGGAATATTAGTAGTAGTCTTCATAACAATACTGATAATGATAATGATAATAATGATAGCACCCAGTACTTATATAGTGTTTATAGTGGACCGGGCTATGTTATAAGTTATTTACTTAAAAAAAAAAAAAAACTCCTGTAATCCTCACAAGGGCCCTATGAGTCATGTACCATTATCTCCATTTTACAGATAAGGGAACTGAGACTCAGAGATTAAATAACTTGCCCACGATCACCCAGCAACCGACTGGTAGAACAAAGTCTCATTCCCACGGAGTCTTCCTCCAGAAGCCATGCTTCCGGCAGCTGTGATACTCTCCCGCCCAATCCTGTCCTCTGAACTCCTCCTCCATCTACCAACCAGGAAATTACGTTTCATCCCTATTCTCATCTTTCCTGCATCTCTCCACGATGGCGCCAGTGTCTCACGTAATAAATAGTCTCAAGTTTCTGACTTCTTACATACAGGGTAAACATTCTTTATTGGCCCTGTATCTCCTTCACCCAAAACTCAGTAAATCCTGTTCATTTTAAGTTTCTAGAAAATAGATATTATCTATTGCCTTCTGTCTATGGAAAATTTGGATTTAGTTTGCTTACACACATCTTCCACCATGATACACACACTCCCCCAACTATCCATCCTCTCATGCTGACATCAAATTTTTGGCTAAATCAGTTTTTAATTAGCATATTATTATAGTTTTGTATGTGTTGTTCACAACTGAATCATGAGGCTGAACCATTTTCCCAATGTTAGTAAACTCCTCTAGCTTACCTTGCTTAGTTTTCAATTTATCCATTGCTGATTTGTCCGCAAACTTTCTGCCAGTATTATAAATCTCCTCACAAAACATTCAAACCCATAAGATTATCTATCAGCTAATTTGTTGTCCTGGAGACATCCTTCCTAAGCCCCTGTGAACTTGATCCTGTCCACATGGTCTACTCTTCGGCCTACTGCACAGCTATCAGCCCGGACATGCCTTTCACCATCATCCTGGACATGCAACTCAATCTCTCTCCTGTGTCAGATTCAATGTTTTCTTGAGCCAATGTTTCCTCTTTCTTTCTGTATTTTGGTGGCATATTCTCTAGTGGCTTCTTCAGAAAAGGTGCATAAAAGGCCAGTTTTTTGAGCCTTCAGGTGATCTATATATCTTATCTTTATACTTGTTAGATAAAGTCCATGGTATAGAGTTATAAATTGTAAATCATTTTTTCTTCAGAATTTTCTAGACCTTGCTCAGTTGTCTTCTAGCTTTCAAAGTTAACCTGCAGAAGTTGAATGCAATTAATATTTTACTGAAAATATGCAGTCTTTTGCATGTGATCAGTGTCTTCCTCTGTCTCAAACCTTTGAGATCTTATCTTTATTCTCAAGAATTCTGATCTAAGATGAACTGTGGTGTGGGTCTTTGTTAATTGTACTAGGCATGATGTCTGCTCAGTCTGAAAATGAATGGCCTTCAGTTCTGGGGAATCTTCTGATATTATTTCTTTGGTAATTTCTTCTTCTCTGGGGTCTCTATACTCTTCTCCTGTTACTCCTATTATTTGAGTATTAGACTTCCCAGCTGAGCCTGTAAGGTGTTTTTTTAATTTTTTTTTACCATTTTTAATTTCTTTTTTTCTGCCAACATTTTTTTATTTCAACGTTATACTTAATTATCATTGAAAACCTTATTTTATTTTTTATCGTTGCTTTTGTTTAATGGATACAGTGTCTCTCTCTGAGATATTATTTGTTTTTTTAAAAAAAACTGTTTTCTGCTCTCAATATTATGTTGCTTCTGATTCCCTTTGTTTGCTTGTTTGCCTTTGTTCTCTGTCTTTCATGTTAGAGCTCGTCCTCAGAGGTCTGGCGGTTCATGACTGTCCATTCACATCTAATAATGAGGCCTTTGAAAGATGACTGCACACGCAGGTGGCTTGTGGCAGCGATGTGCTTCACTAGAGAGTGGCCCTCAGGCTGGTTTCTAGTCTTTGCATTGGAAGGTCCTGAAGGTCACTACCTAATAGTCATTTCTCTTGGGCCTGTGAGTTTCACGAAGGAAACCTTGTAGTCTCCTGCCTAAAGACAGAAGCTTGGCTGCAAGATTAGGGGAATGAGGAAAATGTGGTGGGTGATGTTGGGGCTCAGCATGTAGACTCTCACAGAACTCCTTGTTTTTTAAATGGCGCTCACACTCTCAGCTGACGACTCTGGTTCCCCAATTCCAGAGTCCCTCTGCTTCCTCTGGCTTATGTTTTCCATCAAGAGTGGGGCTGGGGGGCTGGCCCCATGGCCGAGTGGTTAAGTTCGCGCGCTCCGCTGCAGGCAGCCCAGTGTTTCGTTGGTTTGAATCCTGGGTGCGGACATGGCACTGCTCATCAAACCACGCTGAGGCAGCGTCCCACATACCACAACTAGAAGAACCCACAACGAGAAATATACAACTATGTACTGGGGGGCTTTGGGGAGAAAAAGGAAAAAATAAAAATCTTTAAAAAAAAAAAAAGAGTGGGGTTGGGCATTTTCCTGGCTGTTTTTAGGGAACTGGATATAAAATTTCAGTTTTCTTCACATAGCTTGACTTCTTTGAAAAAATTCTTGTCATCTCTCCAATTTTAGCTCAATTGCTGTCTTCCTAGACTCACCCCAATCAAATTCAGTCCATCTTCGCCAGTGTTCCAACTGTTGGTCCAAGTGTTGGATTTAGTATATTTCCTGTTAAAGCAGTTGTCTTATTGTATTAAAAATCATCTGGGTTTCTACCCTCCTTGAGGACAGATGCTTTATTTTTTTAACTGAGAATCCTTGGCTCCTCACATAGTGCCTATCAAATATTTGATATTAAAGTGATATTTTCTTTAATAAATAGTTGTCTGAAGATTTGGGTTTGATGCTGTTACTCCACTTATCAATGGTTAGTCTTGAATATAAGTTTTGACATCTCTTGGCCTCTTAACACAATACCTACCTCACAGGGCTCTTTTGAGGATCAAATTAAACAAAGCAGATGAGAAAACACCTAGTTAACTGTAAATTGTTATATAATTATAAATAGCTTTTTTATTTCTACAAGATACAAGTATAGGGTGTTCAACATTCTATGAATAAATTGTTATTACAACTTACAGAGCATTAGGTATCATATTATTATTAGTTAATATGAATATATGATAAAGAGAGCTCTACTACTCATTGAACAACCGTCCTGCAGTCTATGTGACCAGTCTCTGTCTACTTCTGATCATGTCATCACTACTCTTCCCCTCATTCACCGTGCTCAAACTGTTCTGGCTTCTAGATGTTTCTGGAAGATCCTGTTGAGTCTCACTTCACAACAGTTCCATTTTCCATTCCAACTGTCCAGAACCCTCTGGGCCCAAGTCTTTAGGACTCACTCTTTCACTTCACTGAGATATTTGCTTAAATGTCATCTCGTGGGAAAGTCCTCTGCAGACTACTTTCTTTTTCTTTTCCCTGGCTTATTTTTCTTGTTTCATCATTTCTCATCTCCTAACTAGAATGTAAGGTCAACAGTGCAAATACTTTTTCTGTTTTGTCCAGTGTTGCATTTTTAGCACCCGGATCAAAGACTGATATCTAGTGTATACTCAGTAAACCTTTATTGAAGTTAACATGATAATTATATGTCATGCACTGTTCTAAATGACATATACATGATTTCATTTGATAGTAAATAATTCTCACAACACAGGATCGATAAAGTATAGCATTTTTGCTCCCACATAACAGCAGCGTTCGTGTATTAGCATTGACTTTCTGCTTTACTTGTGGGCATGGTTTTGATTATATTGATATGCAAAATGGTATTTTAAATATGACCATATGTGTAACTTTTTCTCTTTTTTTCCATCAGTAAAATGTCTCTTTTTCAGACCACAGATAAGTCTAGGAGTCAGTGTGCATTTTGGAACTACTCTCCTGACACCATGAACGGCAGCTGGTCCTCGGAGGGCTGCGAGCTGACATACTCTAATGAGACCCACACCTCGTGCCACTGTAACCACCTGACACATTTTGCAATTTTGATGTCCTCTGGTCCTTCCATTGTAAGGCAATTTTCCACTTCATATTTATATATCTGCCTGTTCTTTTTTCTTTTTTTTTTTGCAACAATGGAAAAAATAATTAATTTTTATATGTTTTCTTTGGGTGTAAATAGCATATTTCATTAATTGATAAAACCCTAAGATTATCTTTTTTTTTAGTCTTTGTTTTCCTACCTGCCTTCTATGACATGTCTAGTCTGGATTTTAGGCTATTTTTAGTCTAGGACTTATCTAGACTGTAATATCTAGTAGATTGTGCTTTAAATATCTACCCATTGACTCTTAGATTTTAATGCTACTTTTAAGGACCATTTTAATGTATTGTGGACTTTAAGGGCCTTTGACAAATTAGTTAAAAATATTTGATACTTTGCTAATATTTGATAATTTTTGAAAATTTAATCCCTAGATAATTTGATAATACTTGACGCAATATTTGAAATACTGACCAAAAATATTTGGTCAATAAGTATTGGTACATTTATAACTAATACCGTGTTTTAATAATGTAGAACCCCCACAAGATTTAAATATGAAAAACCTTTCTTAGGTGAAAAGCTTTATAATATACATTTTACATCAGTAATATCTTACTTTTACATTATATAATTTCTTATTTATATCTCCATATCATAGTCTTTATTAGATCACAGGTTTATTTCCACATATACTTAGAAGCCATCAAATATATAAAGTGGCCAGATAAATCTGCCTGACCATAATGTCAGTCATAAAGATGATTTGTTTTCTGAATGTTAAATATGCAAAGAAGCCTCTATTCTGTATATAAAAAATAAATATTCATCTGATTAGAATAAAATGAACCATTCCCATTTCAAAGTCTTCAACTATACTACTTTGATAGTCTATATAGTCAGCATTTCTGATACCTCTGTTTAACAGGTTTAATACCTCTGTTTTAGATGAATCGCTGCATAGAACCAGCTTGTTCTTACCACTGATGAATGTTTTAATTAAGCATTTTCACATTACAATAATGAATTGCCTTTCTGATATCATGGAACTGATGACAATAACATTGTTAAATCATATACTAATATATACTATGCCTAGAAAAAAATCACTAATTATAGAACTTTTAAAGTGCTACATGATTTATATCAGATTTCTTTGAACATTGAGCATTTTCAAAAGTATGAAATTTTTCTCATCTAAACGCACATTTGTATTTTTCCATTTATATGAACATTTTGATTAATGTTTCACCTAAAAAGGAAGTTCATTGTATTTGCAGTTTCTTTGACAAGTTACTGAGTTATTCTCTTAACAGCTTTATTATTATTTTCCCTTAGGGTATTAAAGATTATAATATTCTTACAAGGATCACTCAACTAGGAATAATTATTTCACTGATTTGCCTTGCCATATGCATTTTCACCTTCTGGTTCTTCAGTGAAATTCAAAGCACCAGGACAACAATTCACAAAAATCTCTGCTGTAACTTATTCCTCGCTGAACTTGTTTTTCTTGTTGGGATCAACACAAATACTAATAAGGTATGTACCTTGTTCTTAGTCTCTCTGTTTATTTTCTGAATTTGTACTTTCCTAAATACATATGTCGTAGAAACATGAATTATAACTAAGGGCTTAATGGGGTAAACACTCTATATACTTTGTTCTTAAGTCTTTTCTAAGTTTGATAATGTCAACTTATCTAAGCAACCTGCTTACCAATTCCATTAGCCACAAGGTCCCTCATTATGATGAACTATTGGGACAAATGAAAACTTTGTAACAAACTGAAGAAATAACTTTTTTTGTTTTGTTTTTATATGGATATTAAATAAAGACAGAGGAGAGAGAGAATTGGAAGTAAAGATTATCTTAACACAGGGACTTAAAAGCAACTAGCGTTCATAGGCTGAAATATGATAAATTGGCTCTCCCTCATAACTGCACTTCCCTAACTACCCATTTCCCTCCATTATTGATGTAGGGCCTTACCAAATAGTTTCCATATTGTGTTAGTCTGCGTCCTCCTAGAAGCAGACACTAAAATGGGATGAAATACGCAATAAATTTATTAGGCGGCATGGTTGTGAGAGAAAATGGGAAGAGAGACGAGGAGAGCCATTAGACCAAGATGCAGGTCTGACTCTGAACGATGGAGAAAAGGAGGAAAGGATGAGTGGGTGGAGGTGTTTGACACAGCAGTGCAGTTCTAAGGAAAGTTCAGCGTGGTTGTCAAGGAGTCCTTTGAGAAGACCGTGAGCCAGAGTCACATGGCAGAGGAATCCTTGTCTCTCAACAACAGGAACGTCCTAGTAACTCCGCTGTGCTCAGTCACTGGCCGGCAGCGGCCTGTGGGAAATGTGAACACAGCAGTGGCTTTCCAGGTGCAGCACCTGGAGCCCCAGGTCCATTGCCCTCCCTGCAGTTGGAGATTGGAGAGGTGCATTCTCAGAAAACATTAAATTGCCTCTATATTTCCATCCCTGTTAGAAATCTTTCAAATAGTAAAACTATCCATCAGTTATCAATGTTTTCTTCTGAATCAGATGCCACAAAGCATCTATTTTAAATGGCATACACTAGGCAATAGACTCCATATCTGTTTTTTGTTTGACACTGGTATTCATAACACCTTTCCATTTTATATACTTCCCTCTATCCTACAATGCCTATCTCCTCCTTCAGCTTTGTCCCAGCATCATCCTCACCCCAAACTGTTCCTTATAGTGTTTATTTTCAATTCTATTTCACCTATCAAATTCTTCCTGTTTTCAAGCGATATTTCAAATCTCACTTCCTCACTAAAATGGTTCCCAAATTTTAATCACCAGTGATCTCTCTGTTCCCAACTGTCTATAATATTCTCTGATATATTTTATAACTTGTTATGCTTGAATTAGACTCTGTTTTGATAAGTGCAATAGGTATGTAAGTGTGTATTATCTCTCCAGTAATAGACAGTGCTGGTTCTATTAATACAGAAATGTATAATGGCTTGTTCTGTTATTCCTTATAAGCCTAACTCCCATTCTTGGTGTGAAGTAAGTACTAAGAAATAATATTAAATGAAATCCATCTCAGATTTACCTGAAAATCTTATAGCTTAAAGTGACTTTATAATGGATATTTTTGTAAAATATATCAATCATTTGGCTGTTTTCAAATTCATCATTTGTCAACTAATCAAAATATTTGTTATGTTTGTTTAGCATAGTATTAGCAGTAATTTTCATTCTTTGAGCATAAATAAAATAAAGGAGAGTAAAGGCATCTCAAAAACAGAAATCAACTTAAATCACAACATATTCACTAAGATATCATGGTTTACATGTGAATAAGCCACAATTTATCACATAACGTAAATGTATAAAAAGTACAAATCTCTAAACAAGAACGGTAACTTCCTTCTGTCACAGGATTGGTAAATGCGTCACATCCATGAAGCATAGATTTAAAAGAAATCAGCTGGGAATAGTACATCCTAAACCGACACTTGACAGGGATATTTTAATGTGATCAAGCACTATAGAAAGTGGCATAGCTTATGGAGAAAGTCCAGGTCTTATGTTATGATAGTGTTAAAGCAAATGTTGCTATGGTTTCTTCCCTTCTTTGGTTTCCAGCTCTTCTGTTCCATCATCGCCGGGCTGCTGCATTACTTCTTTCTGGCCGCCTTTGCGTGGATGTGCATTGAAGGCATCCACCTCTACCTCATCGTCGTAGGAGTCATCTACAACAAGGGGTTTTTGCACAAGAATTTTTACATCTTCGGCTATCTCAGCCCAGCTGTGGTAGTTGGATTTTCAGCATCGTTAGGATATAGATATTATGGCACTACCAAAGTGTAAGTTCAGACAATCTCTTAGGTATTTGAAATGTACTTGTAAATATGCTTTGTATATCATTGAAAATTTTGCTTTGTGGAACTCCTTTCAAATTCATTTATAGGTTTTTATCTATTGTTTACTTTTCAGATGTTGGCTTAGCACAGAAAACAACTTTATTTGGAGTTTCATAGGACCGGCATGTCTAATCATTCTTGTACGTATATTTAAGATTGTTGTTTGTTAGAACTCAAAAAAATAATTAGAAGGTGCTTAAAACTCTTGGCGATTGGCATTACTCTGAGGGAAAAAAATAATTTTGAGCACTTTACCGTATGTCGTTTACTAACATTTTACATATATTGTATCACTATGGAGAAAAAATATATACATCTTAAACTCAAAGCTCTTACAATTTCTTTGCCCCTCTTGGAGGAGGATATATTTCTGCACAACATATAGGAAAAGCATTGTTCACTTATCAGTAGTATCTCAGCATGCTTCAACACCGAGAGTGTGCCAGCAAGCTGATAATCTGGCCTTTCCGGGGTTTATGTTATTTAATCTTCTATTGATGATCAGTGATCTTTGAAGATTAGACTGTCATCTTTATAGTTTTCTCATCCTTATGTACCCTGTCATCATGAAAGTGATTTTAAACTAAATTGCGACGTCAGAGACAAGAACCCACTATTTCTCCTGAACCGACAAGTCATATTGATAGTCCTATTTCAGCTAGGAAGAGGGCCTTTTAATTCTTATTGGAAGTGGTTTCAAACCTACAAATTTGGCAGGTGTTATATGTTCCATTCTAAATAAAGACATTTTTATACGTCTCAAGAGCATTTCTAAGTGCTGTAAGTTTTCAAAGCCATTCTAAATATAATGGTCTGTCAATGAATCTGGGAGGTCTGACAAGGCTCTAGAATGGAATGAATTGTCAGTGGAGGAGTTGTGACAATGTTTTGGACAACTTTTTCACATATGTTTTGACCATAAGCTAGCTATCTTTTTTGAATTTCTTTCCTCTCATTCTTTCCCCATGATTTTTATGGTTGTGAGGAAACTGCTAAATGGAGAAAGACTTGAAATGCAAAGCAGAGAATTTTCATCAAGGTTTATTTTTTAATGGTGTGGGAGAAATAAAGTGCATTCTGATGCTATATTTCCTAATCATCGCAGAAACTTGTTTATAATTCTCACAGTGAATCTGGAAATATAAAACGAAGCCATTGGCTAGATTTCAACTGAAACAGAGTTAGTTTACTATAATTCCAAAATTTTCAGCCCACATGAGAATTCAGACTGAATGATGTCCCATTCACATATTTTCATGTGTTGCCCCTATGAGTATTTTGTGTGAAAACACTTTCTACATATTCTAATTTTACTGATTCCATCTCTACTGAGTGGACCATCTCTGATACTGTTTTGTGCAAGACAAAGATCTATGCATCAGTCATTCTTATAGTTTGGATGAAAAGTAGTGGGCTAGAAATTATATTGAAAACAGGAAAAATAGAATCGTATTTCTCTAAAGTAAGAAAGGGAAAGTGTTCTCTGAAATGGTTTTTAACTTTTGCTTCTGTAAGGGAAAAGATAACTTTGGATTATCTTATAGTAGAGTCCACAGACTTTAAATGGGGCTTATCTAAAAATGAGTCCTGCAAACCTTCGTAGAAGCCTAAATGAACAATGTCACACTGTTCTAGTCTGGAGTTAATGAACCAATTTATCTTCCATACAGTTTCAGTATGATAATCATTCCGTTTAACCAGAGGGTCAGGCTACTTAAGAAATGGATGAGGTACCTCAGTTTTACTTTAAAACTGCATATGGTTTATCTTTTTTTGGTATCATTAAAAATAGCAGAAATTCCTTAAATAATTACTAAATTGAAGTGAATTCATTTACTCTAGTTATCCCTGGCTTTCTGTGCTAATGCTGGCATATTCTTATTATTATACAGCTGTACGATGCAGCATTAACTGAAACTTTTGCTGTTGTCCCAGAATAGCATCGAGTTCAAAGATAAAGTAAAAGAAATATTGAGCACCAAACAAATTGAGCCACCGACAATTTAGGCTTGACGCTTCCCACAGTTCTTACAAAGAGACAATAGGACCAGCTGTAGCCTAGTAACAGGACCGGAGAAGGGGACCCAAGGGGTAGTGGCTCAGAGTTAGGAGCCCTTGACCTTTGGAAGAATACAATGTTCCCTTGTAAAGCTTTTCACTGCCAGTCAGGAAAAAAGTTAGTTTCTTCCCCAGCTCCTTGAAGATAAGTTGTGGAGGAGTACCCCAAAAGTTTTGTAGAGAATGCAATCAGAAATAGTAAGAGTAAAATTATCATCCTGATCCCAGATTAAATGCTAGTGTAACTGGAATATTCATGTCTTCTTCATATATAAGAAGAGCAAAGTATGATGAGCAAATTTTTATGAGCGTTTGACATATGTTCCTTGACTTTGGGTCAAATGTGAACATAGAGACTAGACCTTATTTGCAGTTTCCTGCAGGCTGCATGCTCACTGGACTATCCCTTGACAGGAGGGAAGTAAAAGGATTATTATATAGTGTGGCTAAGAATAAAATTATGAGGGAACACACAAAGACTCAGCTATCCTATAAGCACAGAAAATTTAGAGAAGTTGTTGGACTGCCCAGAAGGTTGTCAAGTCAAGTGAAGCTATACACAACAAGAGAAATGGGTTGAATATAGGTGAGGTTAAATGGTCACATGGCTGCCACTCTCTGAAGGATAGAAGGGGTCAAGATGGAAATGAAATACTATGAACACCAAGAAAATCACATATACCATCTAAGTGGAAGCCATCACATAAGCCAAGATTACTAGCAGTAATAGAAACCAAATTAAACCCAAGTGATGTCATGAAGTTCCCTCCATCACCAAAAGGTGTTCACCTCCCTCTAGCCCCCAACAGCAGAGGAGTTGAACTTTGTCAATGGAGGGGCAGTAGCCTAGAACCAACCATACGGCCACCACACTTGTCTACACAGATGGACTGAATCGAAAATCATCATCCTATGTTTGGGTATATTCTGGTAGTAAGTAAGACCACCTATGTTAATTGAGTAGTCCGGGCATGATGGGAGTACAAAAGAAATATAAGAATTATCCCGTGCTGGCTATAGTATCAATGAGGAGAAAGCAAGATAAGTAAATGACAAAGGACAATATATAATTAAATATAAGTGATACTGATGAGATGTGGGAGAGATCCGTAGGGGCTGTGATAATCATTCAACAAGTCTTCATTGAGATGGAGGGACTTATTTGTAGATGGGGCAAGAGCAGCTTCTGCTTTAAATGATAAGGAATTGGCAGAAGATTCTTAGTGTAAGCTTGCCAGATTCCCTCTGAGGGAAAACATAGGATGTAGAGAAATAATTGCCATTATAAACAGGATAATACCATAAATAACCAAAGTATCTGTCTGTTGTTGAGAGTATTCAAGAATCATCTTTTCCTAGATCATCACTCTCTAGTCTAGATGTCATTAATTAATCAAATTTTTACCTCCATAAACGTATCCATTTCTTCTCCTCTACTCTCATAGTCAGGCCACTGCTATCCCTTACTAAGAGTCTAGTATTAATAACAATAAAGCATTATTAATAACAGTAATAGGGCTTTTAAAATATACAGTCTATTGAGCTACTACTTTTGAAATGCGCAGCTAATATTTTAACACTCAATCTCTTTAAATCATTTACATAGTTATTATCACACTTTATAGTTAACAAAAAATAGGATCTGATTCAAAATGTTAAGTGATTGGCCCTAGGCTTTAAGTCCACAAATAAATACTGAGGCTAGAACTTGAAACTATTTCTGTCTTAATCTAATGCCCGCCCTCTCATACTACCTTGCCACTTTTGCAGTTGCCTTCTAATCTGTCTTTCTGCTGCCATTCTGTCCCATTTCATTTTAATTTATCCATAATAAACTGCCACAAACTCACTTCAGATAATGGGAAGTATTAATAAGAAAAATAAGATCAGTAACGTTAAGTGCTAGTGTATTCTTGGCACTAATCGAAACATTCTCCATGTGTTAGTGCATTTAATACAATCCTTCAAACAACTGTTAAACAACAAAATTCAAGGGAGTAAATTTTAAAGATCTTATTGGCTTTATTCAACAATTCATGAATTGGGCAGCATCCAACCTATCAGACAGAAAGAAGCTCTCAGGAGGTGTACAAAATGAAAGACTCTTATAGGCAGAAGAGAGCAGGAACAAGGAAGTTATACTAGGCAAAACATAGGTTGGTTATTGTGTGGTGACTTTGCTTTAGAGGATAGCAGGGGTCTCTCAGGCAGATTACCTAACTAGAGCTGGTCAGGCAATTCCTAAATGATTGGTTTAAGATTCTATTTCTGGAAGAGCCAAAACTATAATTAAGTCTCAGTTTGGTGACGTGGGGTTTAGCACAAGCAACTCCATTTTGAGCCTGTTGTCTTGTTTTTAACACAACTCAAAAATAGCTCTGTGTGTGTGACATTTACTTGATTTTGAAGTTAGAGAAATTGAGGCACAGAGTGATCACATACCTTACTCGATAGCTAGTAAGTAACCGAGCTGAAAGTCACATTCGTGAACTTGAATCCATGGCCTGCCTTCTTAATTGCAGTGGGAGGTCCCCTTTGCCTGTAGTCCAAACACCTAGACTGGTCCTCAGTAATCCAGCTGAACCTTGCCGATTTTCAGCGTTTTTCACACTGTGCACCTCCACAAAACAGCTCCTCTGAGACCTTTATCCTCCATAGAATACCTGCTGTGCCTGGATATTTTCTTTTTCCTTTACACTCAATAATCCTGCCACCTTGTACAAGGTTCCGCTGCCTGAAATCTTATCATTAATTAATTCACAGCCTCATGAAAACCTTTCCCGCTTTGCAACTAATCTCTTTCTCCACATGCTCCCGTAGAATCTCCATTCTAACCCTGTGTGGTACTTTTAATGCTCTATTTTGTTGCACATGATAATTTTCTGCATGCGTTATTCTACCAATCCCCCACATCCAAACACCAGGACATTGAACCATGAGTTTCTTGATTCACTGACCATATATTGCTCAGTAATGCCACTCTGTCGCACGACCTTAAGGGCCACCATTGCATAGATTGCAATGTGATTCTCTATGGAGCAACGTTCATGTTGCGTTCTCTGTTAATGATGAACCCTAGACAGTAAACTATGTGGCCCTCTTTTCGGTCACCTCATAACATAGAAGTACTTTGTCTTCAGTAATTATCTGTGTATTTTAATTGATCTGTTAATAAAGACCATGGTAATAAATGAGGCAGGAAGAAACACCATGTGAACTTTCTCAAGCTATGTGACTACTCATAGCTTCAGAAAGATCACATGGTGTTTCTAACTTGTAAAATGAAGATAATGATGCCAACCCTACACAACAGGCTATGGTAAAAACAAGATAAAATTTTTATAAGAAGTATCCATGCTTTAAAAATTAAAAAAGAAAAATACACAATAATTGGAGGACAATTTTATGACTCTCTTATTTTTACCTTTTGCATTAAAAATTAAATCAAAAATCTAATTTTAAAACCATGATTTGTACAGCCAAAAATTGTATGCAAGGGAATGTATGTGTGGCCAATATATTGTGTGCGTATGTAAATGTGTGTATGTGTGTATATATACATACATATATAAATATCTATTTAGGCATAGAGCCTAACTTTTTAAATATTGGTGAAGATGTGACAGCTTGTTTAATTACAGCAAGATATGATTATAATATGTGTGCATGTTGCTTCATGGAATTTGTTAGAAGTACACCCTGCTAGAAAAAGTTTAACTGTTGCTGAGCAAGGTCTCGCCACCCAATGCACACAGAAGCTAACACCATGGCACACCAGCTTTTGAGGAAAGAAAGGCTTTGTTCAAGGTCAACATGCAAGGAGATAGGATGCCAAGCTCTCCAATCTGTCTCACCCATCCAGGGGTGTAGAGTTGCAGGGATTAGAGAGGGGCTGCCTGGTATGCAAGGACAGGCAGGATGAGTTTCAATTGGCAGGTCAAAATTTTCTCTTCTGCACATGCTCCTGGCTGGTTTGCAGCCCCTGAGAAATAGCTTTAACATTGTGTTGTTAAGATGGGGTCAGTTATGGCAGGTTACCACAAAAGTACAGTAACAAGGGTAAAGTTGTTATACAGATTTAAGGCATTGCCTTCTTCAGTGATAAGAGTTTCTAAAGATTGAGTGTCATCCTCCTCTTCATGGCACAGAGAGGGAGACACCCTTACAAATGGAGATTTCTCTTATAAATGTAAGTTTCCCTTACACAAGTAAGCTTCTGCTAGGTTTGCAGAGCTCCTCCTGCATTGGCTGTTTCTTAATAATCACCGGCTCAAAATAGCCCTTATGCCAAACAGGCATATTCTGGGGTGGCAAATTCTGTTCCTGGTTTTATGGTTACATAACTAAAATAAAATAAAGTATGGACTATTTTAAAGAAAAACAGTAGAAATTTAATAGAATAAATAGTATTAATTTTCCAGAATAAAGACAAAATGTAAATGAATCTTCAAATTTAAAGAATTAGTGATGACTTTGTTATGCCTGGCCTCAAATGGGGGATAAAATTGCTTTCACAGCTTTCTCTGAGCAAATCTGGGAAGACTTGTACCCCGGAGAAGATGTTTCTGTAGAACAACTAGCAGTAGCTTTCATTTTTACATGGAATCCTTGCATTTCTTCTGTAGAGTAAATGATATTTGCTTGTTTTTATGAATGGAGCCCTGGGGCACGTCTGGTTTGGGATTATAATGTGAAATGCCTTTAAAACAATATGTAAACGAGTAAGAACTGAATTAGTTCAGCACTGGTGGCTTTTTCTACCCCTAGGTGTGTGGTTTCAAAGGAAGATGCAAGCTTTCAATCTACTCTGATAAATGTCAACTACTTAGATTTTTGAGCAGCAATATTTTCTGCATTGATCAACTGAAAGTACTTCCTCAAGTGTTGACTCATTAATATTAAGAATCTCTTAGAATTCTGAAGCATGAACCAGCGACCCCACTGATTCTATCTACAAATCAGTACATTTAGAGTGTTAAGATTATAACTATACATGAAAAGGCCTAGCCATGCTTTTGAAAGACTGAGCTGTACAAGAAAGAGGCTTCTAAATCTTTGCAAAGCAAGCTGCAAACTGAAGATAATTTCCATAATTTATTTCTTTCTCCAATATTTTTAATCTTTAACGCTGAATTCTTTCAAATAAAACTGTGCAAGTGATTAGATTCAAGTATACAAATACAAAGAAGAGTTTGTGAAAATAATTTAACTTTTAAGTAGAAATTGAAGTTTTCCATAGACATGTTCAGTTTTGAAGAATAGCATGTGCTTGATTGAGGCAAACACTAATTAAGCCATGTCCAAATAAGGCGCTTTCCTTAAAAAATGAGAGCTTTCATTTGAATTTCAATCACAGCTCTTGTAACTGAGTGTTTCTACATTGCTAGTCTTTTCCACTTCTTAGATTTGCCCAGAATTTCACTCAGATTTTTGTAGCAGCCTCCTCTACATGTTCTTTCTGTGTCGACAGTCTCTTAATTCCCTTTCACCAGGAAATATCGATTACAACCTACTCAAAAATGAATTCCTCGCATAACCTTTACAAGATGGACCATGTCTACATATTTATTATTGTGATGTATTCACATTACTTTTTTAATGTTACAGATTACCCAAGCTTGAAAGAAATGCAAATATTACAAGACTATGTAAAGTAAAAAGTGAACATTTCATCTCACACTTAAATCCTCAATGACTACCCTTTTTCTTAATATTTACTGTATACCCTTTGGGACCTTTGTATGCATACACACACATATGCATATATGTATACATATATATAAATTTAAGCAAAAAATTTGATTACAAATTCAAATAACCTGAATTATTTATAATTTGCAATATAATATATTCACTCTTCCTGTTAAATTATACAACTCTACCAGTTTTTTATCATTGCATGAGTATGCTCTAATTTATTTAACCACTTCCTTATTGATGAACATTTAATTTGTTTCCAACATTTCTTTATTACAAATAATACTGTGCAGAGAATCCTTGTTCCCGTGTAGTTACTAAATCTATTATATAAAATCGTTAGGAAGTGCCTCTTGGAAACGCGAGTAGAGGCAGATTGTTAAATTTGCAAAATGCCTCCAAAACATTTACTTCAACTGATACTTCCATCAACAATATATAGAATGCTCTTTTTCGGACATTTTTGCCAACACTGGATATTATTATCTATCGTGGTGTCTAACTAGCTAAGTTGGAATCTATAAACCAAAATGAAGGATTATGATAGACCAAGGTTCTGCCGCAGTGGCACCATTAACACTTTGGACCTAATCTTTGTTGTGGGGCCTGTCCTGTGTATTATAGGGAGCTTAGTAGCATCTCTGGCTTCTACTTGACAGATGCCAGTTGCACCACCACCTAGTTATGACAACCAAAATGTCTCCAGACACAACCAAGGGTCCCATGGGAAATAATATCCTCAGTTCTTTTCATTGGGAACCACTGGTCTAGACTTGGATATTAAGTATCTTGTATAGGAGTACATTTTGCAGCTTTCTTTAGATGGTATAAATATAAGAAAGGAAATTAAAACCATGGTTTGGGCAATGTCCTTTAGATAACCCCGTTGAAGCTATATTAGAAATACCACCCATTATAAATTTTAAATATTGTGGATAACAGAATCAACATTTTAATTACATGTTTTAATTCAATGGCATCATATTTGTTAGATGCATTTTTTAGTGACCTCTGTAGTTCAAGGCACTTTCATATTCTAACCTTTCCTCCGTATTATGCATTAATAAGCATTTCAGTGCCTGTAACATTTAGCTACTTTTTTCATATTATTCTGACCTTCTTGAAACTATAGGTAGCTGGAATTTTAAAAAGTGGAGTTAAAAAAAACAACATAAATAATACATTTGTAGTTTTCAATGTATTTCTATACATGGGAGTTATATTCTTACTGGAAATACCTTCACAGATAATCTCCTCGGGACTCGTACTAGAAAATTTCTTAAAAATTGAATACCTTTACAGAAATCAGACATCTCAAAAAATATTGAAAAACAAATCCCGTGGGTCTCTCAACCAATTAGAAATACCTGGCTAAAGTGAAGTTCGTCACTGGTATCTTCTTATAAATGTAGCTTCACAGTGAGAGATGTCACTTAATGATATGGTGAAAGGGAAACACGACAGATGTTGGTAGAGAAGGACAGTCATCAGAATTATTATCTCTTTACATTTCTATAGTCTTTTCATCTTTCCAAAACTCTTTTAACATCTCTTTTAATTTTCGCAAAAGCTTTGTTAATATATCAAAATAAAAACAATAGCATTTAGTAAGAGACAATGTTTTACTAGACTTTCACTAGATCTAGTAACTATATAACTAGATTTGTCTGTTGATAAGAGCCTATGAGGGTTCTGTTATTAACAACTTGTTAAAGAAGTGTAGGTCTGGCTACACTAAAGCAAATTATGTACATTCCTAGGTAGGTAACAGATAAAATCTTCAAGCTTCTCTCACTAAGAATTCATAAAAGTTCTCAAACTTGACTATGAACACGGGAAATGTTCTGATCATTCTGATACTTCTGATCATCCTCTGAGTGTGACACACTGCCCTTGGCCAAGCTGGTCTGCGACGAGAGGGAGTCCTTCTCTGAATCAGTCTTTATCAGCGTTAGCAGAGCTCTTCTTCAACACACCTGAAAATATTTAATCTTCCCTACAAGTATCCCTCTGTCCCCTTCAGTATTCTCTGCAAAGTATGAACTACTCATTCTGAGAGAATGGACTATCTGTGTGGCTCTGTCTTGATTTCTGTTCCTCATATGAAAATGTTGTGTCTAGTTTTAGGGCTTCTCAAGAAACACTGAAAATTTCTTCTGATGAAAAAAAAAACATGCTTCCTGATGGTATCTGATCAAACAGAGAGCCCAAGTTGTTGAGTGTTAGGGCACAGCCTTTGGTTATTCAAGTTAATTCACACTTATTTGGGTAAGAGCCACCACTTCATCTGTATTTTAAATAAGCGGAAACTAAAGGCCTTTATAGAGCTTAAGCAATTTCCTCAGGATCACCCAGCTGCTGAGTGGTGGGAGGCAAGCTCCTGCTTTCTGAATTCACATTCTGTTCTGTTTCACTGCTGCACATCCTTTCATCTTTCCATGCGCCAGAGTGAAGGGAGTAGATCTTTGTTAGGTCCGTGAAAAAGTTGTTCCTATCTCCTAGATTCCACAAATGGTTTCAGGGTGAGTGGTGAGAGACCTAGCAACTGCAGAGTTTCTAAAACTAATTTATAAACTTTCAATTCTTTATTTTACTTAGTGAAGATATCAAAATAAATGACCTTCCATCTTGCTGAAAATGAGAGGAATCCTGTTTACTATAAATATTTCTTCCCCCACTTTGTATTGCTTTATCTAAATACTTGCCTAGAATATTCAACAATTAACCAAAATATCCTACCTAAAATCCTGACTATATTAGACTATAGATCAATATGTGGAATACAGATAGTCTGGATGTTTATTGTTCTTTTAATTGATTTTCATCAATAAGTAATTTCCAATGTTGTGTATGCCATCTAATTGCTCAAATTCCTTTTTTTATTTTCTCTCATCAAAAAAAAGCTGAAAGATGAATTTAGTGCTTCTCTCATTTTTAACTCTCTTTAATTTCACACTTTTAATTAGCAAAATTATTTTCTTTAGGAAAAGACGTGTTCTTTTGGATTCTTTGAAAAATCCATATGATTTTCTTTAACTAATATTTCTCTATCAGTATAGGTAGTATTAAATCAAAATAAAAATGCAACTAATGTGAAAAGAAAAAATCTGGGAAAAAATAGGTACAACACTTCAAATATTTTTAGAATAGGTTAAAACTTTATTAAGCATCAAAGCCTCAATAAGGTTGTGCTAGGAACTGAGGGGTCATAAATGGAGAGATTATCAGGTTGACATATGTAAACAAACAACTCTAAGACAACACATTACTAAGCTTGAGGTAGGATTTTGGAAAAGCAAATCTGAACATCTCTTCAGCTCCTGTTTACATCTTTCTTGGCTTCACATTGCTCTTGGGGTCAAGTCTAAAACCTTTATCGAAGTCTGTGATCAGGGTGCCATGTTAGTTTACCATCAAAATGATCTTTTCAGCAGTAAAAATGAGTAATAAAAATGCTTCAAATTGGTTTCATTATATTGGTGGACCTATAAAACAGCTCTATGCAAACATCTGGGTTCAAGGGGTTATTTTCCCCCACAAGGTAACAATTATTTGGAATATAGCACCACGTGCCTGACAACGACGGCCATTTTGAATCCTTTTTCCACTACCCTCTGATAGGTATGTGAAGGAGGTAGCTGTCCCTAACGCCTGTGCCTGAGCGCTGAGAGGAAGGTGATGCTTACACTGCTCTGGATGGGGTCTGGAAGGAGAGGCAGGATATTGCTGGTTGTCTTCCATGTTTAAGCACGTGGGAAAGAATGGGTATTGCACATGTGACTCTCACACAGTGCCCAGGAGACACGGCAGAAGCTGGAAGGGGAGCTTAGCAAACCTATCTAAGCTTATCTCAGATGTAAACAAATAAGAAACTCAGATAAATGCTAAACGGAATAGAACACTGGGCAACAGGCAAAAAATACTGGGCCTGGCAAACAGGGGTAAAGTGGACACTTGAGCCAGAAGGCACTGCATGTTCTGGCCCCTGTCTGCAACTCAGACTCATCTCACATGACTCTCCCATGGGCTTTTGTGCTTGAATCAGCTGCTTTACAGTTTCTCAGAGGTTCTCTGTACCTTCCCATCTCAGCCCCTCTGCGCTACAACACTCCCTATCACTTCCCTCTGGCCGTCCCTTCATCTGGCTAACTCTCATTTGTCTTTTGGATATCAATGCAAACATCACTTTCTGACTCACTGGCCTATAATATATCTTTTTGTTATATGCCTTCATAGAAGCCCCCTTTTTTTTCTGAATACTTTCCTCCATTTATAATTACACATGTGTTAGTATGAGTGACTGATTTGTAACTGATTCATACCTGTCTCCTCCAGAAGACTGTGAGCTCTTTTGAGAGTAAAATCTTCTGGATTTTCTCCCGCTGTATCACCCTTGAGGTTTACCAGGTAGTAATCACTCAAGTGATACTATTGGATGAATAAATAAATGATGTGCTAAACATAGTAGTTAGTAAAAAATGTTAATTCCTTTCTACTAAAGGAAATTTCAAGAAGTCATCATCACCATGGAAATGGGATTATTTTGAGAAGAATTCACAGAAGAGATAACGCCTGAAGCATTCCTTATAGCCTATCACTGTTACTTTATTTCCTTTCTCCTTAGGAATGATTGCTGTATCTATCTACATCAATCTATCTATCGATGGCATACTTTCACTAGGAACTTTAACATTTCTTACACTTAACTGAATAAAATGAGGTCCTGGCCAAATAATGTCAGAGGTTTTCAAAAGTGATATGATTGGTAAAAAGTACACACCATAGGTCCTTTCTGTGCCCTGGGTTTATAGTATGTACATGGAGGATAATGATGCCAACTCCGTATTACAGAGCTACTGTAAAAAAAGAAATAAAATTAAAAAAATAAAAGCATCCTTTAAGAGTTAAAAAAAGAAAATGTTTAATAATTTGGGACAATCGTCTCTCTTCTTCTACTTTTACCTTTTAAATTGGCAATGATTTTAGATACATCTTTGAATTTAAGAGCCTCATGCTCTATCAACTGAGCTAGTCAGGCGATCATCATCTTCAAATTTAATTGTGCAAGATCTAGCTTAGATGCTCAGTAATAGTCAAATGATTTATGTAAGTTTGCGTAAAGTTTTTTCATTCTCACTAACCTCTATCCTCATTTTATACAGAAAATATATACAAAGAACATTTTTCCTTATATCTTAACAAAACAGAGTTCATCACTCAGGTTTCATTGTCACATTTAATTGCAAAATTGTTGTAAATACTCCACAACTAGAGTTTTTCTCCTTCATCTTTTTTCCTTTTCTGGTATCTTCCTATGGCTTATAACCATCTACAGTTAAAACCAGCTATAAAAATAAGCCCATGAAATTCACTTACACCCACGGAGGTCACTTTATCCTTCATGTTTATAAATTTCTAGTTCTCTCCACCTTTTAACTCTGTTTTGGAGACTAGTAAATTATTTTCTCAAACATAGAAAAAATATTCAGTTATTAAAATGTTCCTAAAGGAAACATGTTAAAAATATGAAGTGTGAATATTTTTTAATGCCTAAGATGATTAAATATTGGGATGGGATTTTAGCCATAATAAAATAGAGCAATTATTTAGCTATTACTTCAGGGGATGTGGGAAGATATTTTCCTAATGAGGCAGTATTCTGCCTACTTGTTGACTGAGACTTTTGCTGTGGCCTACCTGTGTGCCCAAGTCTGTGATTAAGGCATATACATCATAAAATCCAAGGGTCTGTGGTTTCTGTTAGATGCAAAACATCGCATATATCCCAAGGTATCCATAAAATAAAGGAGGTAAAACTTCATCTTTTTCCTCCACTCAGAGTCACTCCTAGAGGGTCATTATGTTTTGGTAATTTATAATGTATCTCTCAGTTTCCATTGGTATATCTATCCATAAATAATAGATTTCTAATGAGGTATTATTTTGTCAAAATCTGCAAACTTTGAGACAAAACAAAAAATATAATTTTAAAAATGTTTAATCAATGTAATGGTTGAGTGCTCCTTTAATAGGCCATTAAGGATACCTGGGACTTGGGTATACCATCCTTCATCATTCTATTCATTCAACAAATGTTTATTAAGCATCTTTTATATGCCAGACATTGTTCTAGGCCTTGGGAATACACCATGAATAAAAGAGGAAAAAGTTCTCACCCATAATGAGATTCTAGAGCAGGAGTCAGCAATGACCACAGCCTGTTTCTGTAAATAAAGTTTTATTGGGATGCAGTCACATTCATTTGCATGTTGTCTAAGGCTGCTTTAAAGGTATGGCAAAGTTGAGTATTTGTGATAGAGAGCATACGACCCTCAAAAACTAAACTATTTTCTATCTGGCCCTTTTCCCCAAAAAGTTTCCTGACCCCTGTGCTACACTAGAGTGTTATAAGAAAAGATAGTTATCCTCTCCCATAAAATGTTACAGAATATCATACTGGATTCATGAAGAATATGTTTCTTATATTTAAGGTATCTGATAATTTTACCTTCTTGAACATAACCAAGTTTGTGATCTGGAAATTTTAATTCTACCCTAACGGGAGTTTCAACAAAGATAAGAAATCATTTATATGAACAATAAATACTTGAGTTATTGTCGAATTATATATATTTAAGTATTTGTTTTGCTGACATTAGCTTAGGGGAAAGTCCTGAAAGTGGAAAAAGACCTCCTATTTTCTGTTGAGGTTGTATTACCCAAAATAAAAACTGACAGATATAAGTTCTGATATTTTAAGGTGCTATTTATAGATCCAATGAGACTATATCACAAAATAATGCTTATCTAGTTGTTGAATAAATATATATTTATCACTGGGCCTTTCAAAATTGAGACAATTTGGAAGAACATACTTCTATATCAATGTCATAACCATTAGGGATAATAATTGATATTTGTTGAGAACTTATATGTTGAGCACTATTATAAGTACTTTACACTAATTATGTAATTTAATACACGCAAGTGTAAGTGCTAATGTTATCCATATTTTACACACAAGCAAAGCGAAATATGAAGAGTTAAATAAATTGCTCAGTTAGCACGTGTCAGAGCTGGAATTTGAGTCCTTGAAGTGTGGCTCTAGAGTCTATTTATTCTATTTATTCTGAAGATGCATCTGTTGCTTTTTTGAAACTGTCAAATCATATAAGGCGGTGCTCTCCAAACTTTTTTAACTAAAGAGCCCAAGAGTAAAAGATGTACCTCAATAAATGTATGTTTACATCTTGAAAAATTATATACACTTACTAGTTTACTGTTTTATGTGCATTACATTATACAATATACAATGCACATTATAAATCACGCTGAAAATATGAATTTAAAAGATTAAAGATGAAATAACAGTATTTAAATTTGTTCAATATGATCCTCACTAAAATATTATTAGTGTTTTTTTTAAAAAATGAAACATTGATTACACTTTTAATCGGCAATCCAAAGGTATAGATCTAAGTTGAGTTTAATACTTGGTTTTAATGGTTATCAGGCTGAAACCTCACAAAGATACATTAAATCTATACTTAGTGTGACTAAGTTTAAATTTTTATTTAAAAAGTAGGAAACACTGTAATTATAAGGTATTTCATAGATACAGATACACAGTTATACGCCACAGCACAACATTTCAGTCAATGACGGATCACATATACGACAGCGATCCCATATTAGCACCATATAGCCCAGGTGTGGTAGGCTAGGCTTGTGTAAGGACACTCTATGATGTTCACACAATGATGAAATCGCCTAACAATGCATTTCTCAGAAAATATCCCCGTCATTAATCAATGCATGACTGTGTATAATTAGCATTAGAAAACTAATTATTTAGTGTTCTCTATTAGTTTTCTATTGCTGTCGTAACAAATTATCCCAAAGTTAGTGGCTTAAAACAACACTTGTCTGTTAGCTCACAGTTTTGTAGGTGGGAAGCCTGAGTACAGAGTGGCTCAGCTGGTTCCCCTGCTTAGAATCTCACTGGGCTAAAATCACGGCTTCGGCCATCCTGGAGGCTCTGGGTGAGAACTTACTTCTGTTCTTGTCCAGGTCTTTGGCCAAATTCAGTTTTACGCAGTTGATTTCTTTGCTAGCTGTCAGACAGGGTCAGTCTCAGCTTGCAGAGGCCTCCCACATTTCCTGACTCATGGCCCCCTTTGTCTTCCATTCTCTCTGATCTCATGTCTCCTGCGTCTCTTCTGGTGCATCTCTCTGCTGAATCTCTTCTGCTTTTCTCTTTTATTTTTAAGGGCTCACATGTTTACATTGGGTCCAACAGGGTAATCCTGGATAACTTCCGTATCTTAAAGTCCGTAACCTTAATTCCATCTGTGAAATCCCTTTTGCCATATTCACGAGTTCCAGACATGAGGGTGTGGACTTTTTTTGGAGGCAAGATGTTATTCTGCTTACCACCTATCCCAATTTTTCTAATATTCCATGTGATTAGCATTATAAGGCAATTAAAGGGGTGATTCCAGTTGAGAAATAATAAAAAAAGAAAATCAGGCAAAAGACAAAATTCCAACTACTTGATTCCAAACTAGCTAGTAGACAATTTCTTTAAATTAATAGATCATATCTTTTCATTTTAAAGCTTAAATTGAAAACTACTTAGCTGTCTCTGCAGTGGTCTAGGGATTGAGAATGAGTCACTGTTTTTCTTTATGGCCTCTCTGCAGGCGGGTAGAAACCTACCCTTTGTCCACGGCAGAAGCAAGTCTGCCGTAGGGCAATTAATTTAAAGGTAATAAAACTATTTGAAAGGACATAGCAGTTGTGATCATGACACATTCTTAAATGAACCAGATTCCATTTGATATATATGAAAAATTAAAGCGTGGGTCTCAAAGTGCTGTTAAGAGAAATTTTCTCATTCTTTTTGGTATGATCTGACATTAGCATGTAGATGGCTTCATCAATTATTGAGACAAAGACTAAGAAAGGAAAAATGACTGATTGGGGCGCTTCATTTTGAAGTCTGAATAGGAAGCCCTTGGGTTGAATGTACCTGTAGGTCTAAATCTTTCAGAATTAGTTCCCACTCTCTCGCTAGCTCATCTATTTAAATCTCTTGTTTAAAAAAAAATAAGGCACTTAAAAATGTTTAACACGCTCTGTCAAACATCAGAACATGTGTGCCAAACTTTGAAGTCACTACATATGTCTATGGAGTTAAGAAACGTATCTGTGTAGATAAATATTCCTTAAGATGAAGCAAGAAGAATGATTTTAAATTTAAAATATTACTGTCTCTTAAGGGTTAAGTTTTCATGACTTTGAATAATTTTTTTCTCCACAGCTATTTTCCTTCTTGTCTGTATTCTAAAGTGCAGCAAGGAATTTCAGAGTTCTTATGCTTACATCTAATGTCCTTGTCTTGTTTATTCCTAGAAAAGTATTAGGGACTCCTGGTTGACAAACTAAAAATGTTTTTTTAAAAATTGAGATAAAAATGATAATGAATGACTTTGTTCATTTGCAAGTCATTAATTAGCTCCTGTGCTTTTGTGGCACTCACATTTAGAGATAAATAATAAGGGGACCACAGCTGATAAAACTAGCGCATATCGGTAAACACTAATGAGCAAAAGTGTGAGTCATTTTAAAGACAGCATTTTCTTAATTAAGGTTGATATTAGTGATTTTTCTTATGTTTCAAATAATTACTCAAGTATTCAAGTCACTTATCTTTGATGTAGTCATTGCCTGTAAACACAGTTTTCATGGTATTTTTCCAACTATTTAACCTATAATGCAAGTATTTTCTCTATCTATCCTCAAAGTCATTACTTCATGAATAATTGCAAACTATTTCTTATTATCAGAAATACTTTTTAATTCTATATAATCTTGTTTTCAGCTTTGGTTTTTGTCTCCTCTCAGACTGTTCATACTTATTTCATAAAAGATTTCCTCCCAGAAGATACTTTTCCATATTGTCTAAAATGCATAGAGTTTCAACTTAATTTCCACCTCTAAGTAAGTAAAGTCATGTGCCTTTAGGTGATACTGATTCTTTATTTATATTTATGAATAAAGAGAGAATGCAGACAGTGTAAAAGGAGCAAATGCAGTTTTTTCCATTTATCCAGAATTTGCTAAATCTTATAATATGACATTGGATTAGGCTCTGAGTTTTGTTAAAGAAAAAAATTATTCTGACACTTGTTAAAATGGTAAGGAAGACTTTATTCGGGACTATGGTGATGTGTCAAGTCTGTTGCAATTGGGGAGAGAGATTCAGCTCAACTCTGAATATAATGAAGACAGCTGGGGATTTATACCCAAGTAACAGGTTGTGTGTGGGGACAGGGGGTTGGTGGATGGAAAGTGACTAAGAGGAGCCATCCAGAGTAGGGAGGATTCTTGCTAAACTTACTTTAACAGGATTCTTGCTGAAAGGCAGGCCAGGATGAGCAGATATCAAGGGTGAGGGATGAGGATTTGACTAGATATTGAGAAGCATCAGATAGCAAGAGTGGAAAGATCTTCTCTAAGCTGACTTAGCAGGACTCTCACTCAAACAAGACACTGCAAGGATGGACGCTGAAGCCCAAGGTCAAGGCCCAGATGAGAAGCGGGTTCAGAGGAAGCTGACTAAAGTTTCATCCAGGAGTGTCTGTGAGTTTTCTAGTGACTAAGGCAAACGAAGGATACTGAAATTGCCTGGTCCAAAACAGAATACCATCTTTCTCTACATTTCCAGAGAATTGAACTGAGCTCTGGTTTTATCACCTGAGTTTCAGTTTTTCATGAGACTATGCTGGGAGGCAGGATGTAGATAAGGAGCATTTACACAGAGGTAGTGAGAGAATGAGCCATGGGAATATCTGAGGGCGCAGCAAGCTCCACTGCCCTGAGACGTGCTTGCTGTGCCGGGAGGACAGAGAATCCAACGTGAGTGGAGTGAAATGATCAAAGGCTAGAGAAGTAGGACTCGAGGGAAGAAGTATTATCATTTCAGACCGTAGAGGCCGCTGTGAGATTGTCAGGTTTAACTCTGAGTGAGATGGGAAGCCATTGGAGGGTTCTGAACAGAGAAATGGTCTGACTCACATTTTAAAGGGATCAATCTGATGCTGCAATGAGAGTAGATTGTAGGAAGACAAGGACGGGAGCAGGGAGACAATGAGGGGGCTTTCGCAGTCACCCAGGAGGGTCATGATGGCAGCCTCTTCCAGGATAGGAGCTGTGAAGATGGTAAGTTGTGGTCATATTCTGAATATGTTTTGAAGGTAGGGGCGAAGGATTTGCTGATGAATAAGGCTGGTCTTCTAAAAGGATGAGATCACTTTTTTTCTTTTTTTGAGGTGGGGAAGATTGCAACAAAAATAGATTCTTTACTGGGAGAATAGCAGCTTGGTTTTTGACATTTTTAACTCACGATGCCTATTAGACTTCCTGGTGGAGAACTCAGATAGGGCCCAAGGATAGTATATTGATCCACTGAGTCTGATCACCTAGGAAATGAGAGTACACAGGTGCACTGACTGAGATCCGAAGTAGGCACTTACTTTCTCTGGGCTGCCCTCCTTTGACTCTACTGGTCATTCAAGATTGGCTTAGAAATCATACGTTAGAATGTCATCACCTGTACTGCTCTGCTCTGCATACCACTGCATGGCACTCACTGAACAGTGTTGCACTTGCCTGTTGATGGCTCGTCTCGTCCATTAGGCTGTCAGTTCCTTGAGGAAAAGGTTTACAGTACACAAGTGATTCTTCTGTGAAAGCATAGATAAAAAAAATCTGCTAGTGTATTATAATTCATCAGGTTCTGGTTTAAATGTTAAGTCTTAAGAGAGATATCTCCCAAACCTTCATTGTAATCCACCCCCATATTGTCTCTCCTAACACTCTAACTCTGTGACTTCATAGTGTTTATCACAGTTTTCAGATTTATAAGTATTTGTGTGATTATTCACTATCTATTTTCTTAATAAGCTTATGAGAACAAAGGACAATGTCCATTTTGTTCATTAGTGCGTACCCAGCCCTTACCACTATACCAGACACTGAACAGACCCTTCATAAAATGTGTAGAATAAAGGCAAATAAAAAGCTCCATATAAGTGTATCATCAATGACTGTGGATAATACAATCAATTATTTGTGATTGTTTTCATTACATAAAACCATTATACCTTTTGATAAAAATGTTTTAATCTGTTTTCTCTTACAATTGGGAAAATTTGAGTTTATGGAATACGAATTAGTCTCCTACTTGTCCAGCAGCACCTGGTTTTTATAAGTATGTAAACATCTTCCCCTTGTGCAGAAAAAATGTACTTTCCAGAACTGGATCGCCCGTAGGGACTGTTCCTTTTCCACACTTCACTATTTTAGCATATGGTACAGAAGAGCGTGTTTAAAATGTATATGCTCTCTGAGAAACCAGAGCAGTATGAGAAACTGTTTTTCAAATCTGTTTAAGAAAAAAACTTTAATAAGTATTGTACATCACTTAATGTGTAAAAATTATGGATTTGAGAATAATTTTTTTATCATTTAAAGTTATTTTATCTTATAACTCTTCTTTTGTTGAGATAACAAGTTCAACATAGATACCTCATAAAAATCCTTTGAAGATTTTCAAACCAATGATGTTTTGATTACTATTATTTATACTAACCAAATTTTAATACTTTTTATTATTTAAAAATATGCATATATTTATAAAATGTAATACAACTGTTGTTTCCAAATTTATTTAAAGAAGCTATAGCTATAAGAAACCTAGAAAATACTAAGCATCCCTCTTTCAGAAGTAGTAAAAATGATTTATAAAATTAAATATTATTAAATTGTCACTTCAGTTAGTCATTTGAGGACACCATAGGGTGAAACTGTCAACTAAATCAATTTAAATACACTTCATCTCCCCTCTTGCTGAAGTCTTTTCTTTGCATGGAAGCATTACTGTAATTAGAATTAATTAATCATATAATTAGAAGTAATGGACATTTGGAAGGAGGAAGAAGGGACTAGACTCTTATCTAAGATTTTCTCTCAAGAACTTCTCCATGGAGAAGTAACAACATGAAATTATCTGACCCATTATTTTATGCTGCTTTTTATAATACTAATTAGTAAATTTCATTTTGAGAAGCTATATAAAACTCCTTATGATATGCAAAAGCAGAATTTTTTATAACTATAAGCTTTTGAAATACTAGTATAAGAATTAGCTGAAAATTAAAATATTGCACTCTGTTATTGTTCTTACTAAATAAATGGCTTTTGAAAAATCTGCTTTCATTAATGAAATATAGTCAACAAAGGATTAATCTGTAGATGATGTCTATAATATTTAATATTTTAAATCATTAGTATGCTCATATTAAAATAAATATACATTTAAAATATGCCGCTCAGTTAGTTCTCTGATGCTGCAAATATGACTTACAGGTTTCCAAAAATATAGGAAAAGGAAAAGAAAGAAGAAGAAACTTTCATAATGCAGTCACTTTTAAAGGGGTGAAAATTCTGTGTTTTCTATTTAGCCCATATTAGGAAATATAAATAAAATAATGATAAATGTTTATCAATAATATGTATATGCCTTCAAATAAACATTTATTTTATTGATTAATATTTTGAAAGTTTATGAGGTTAAATCTGAGGAAAGGAAATCTCACTATAAATTTTAGGAGAGAGAACTAGAGGAACCATACAAAAGGAAACACACTCAGACATTTTCTAGCAATAGAAGCTGAGGGTGTTTTGTCGAGTTTTTACATTTCCTTTTGATATCTCTTTTCCAGTTTAAATTTTTAAAGAGTTGACAGAATTATCACTAACACTTCTGCTCAGAGAAACAGCATACAATTTAATGAACAAAAATTTAATTTCCCAAGTGTTCTTAAAGTTTTTGAAACCAAAACTTATCTTAATATGTATATTAATCATCTTATTGGCAGCAGATGATACTCATCAATCTGTAGATGTGATCGTAACATCTGAAGAAGGTTCTTGAACAGGTTGCTCAAGACAATCTGGCAAATTGTACTAACTACCATTTGTACTAACAATTTTCAGTGATATTGTAAAGATCAACCACAGATTTGTGTGCCTAAGTGTCCCAGAGTGTTTGTACTTTGTAATATACATCAAAATGTCATGAGTTTCTATTTATTTGAAATCTTTATTTGTTTATTTCCTTTGTATGTATCCAATTTACTATGAAAATTACCTCTTCTTTGAAACTCATTTATTTTCTCAGGTTAATCTCTTGGCTTTTGGATTTATCATATACAAAGTTTTTCGTCACACCGCAGGGGTGAAACCAGGAGTTAGTTGTTATGAGAACATAAGGTAAATGCTTCTGTAAGTCTACTTTCTGTAGTAATGGAAAGCTTTAGTAACTTAAAGTGCAAATAACTTTTTGGAAGGACAATTTTGTAAATGATTTTTTCACACTTTCTTCTGCCATATTTAAAATACTTATTGTTAAATAGCACTTAATAAGACCATAAACACCACAGATTAAATAGGAACCAAGCAATCTTTTCAAACACAGTTCCCTTTGAAAGAAAAGATGATGACTGTATTTTAAGGGAAAAGGAGGCCTTCATGATTTTCCTTTGCAAAACATTTCTCAGAGGTTAATATCTGTGTTTCTTTCTTGTGATTTCTAGTTTGCATGCTCCCACAATTTTTCCTTCAACCTCCTCTCTTTAAAACTGATTTATTGAGACCTTGAAAATGGTTTGTTCAGGAAAAACTGAAATTACTATTGGGAACATTAGAAATAACTAACATTTGTGTTGCCTGGGAACACTCCTGTAGTTTCAATACCTTGCACAAGATTTATAGTTTGGATTTAGCTAATGCTTGATCGATTACTTTCTTTTACTCTTCACCATTCATAGTTTCATGTACTGTGCTGGTTTTAATAAAGTTGAAAATGACTCATTTTCTGAGGTACATTGCTAAAACATCTTCTGCAGTAAAGAATGATTGGACCAAGAATGAATGAGAAAATAATCATTAGTTGCTTCATTTTCAAAGCAATGTCCTCAGTGAACAGAGCTGAATGTTGTTTTACCAAAAGTCATAGGCAATAAGTTAAAAATATGTAACAGTGAGTATGTGTGTGTATTTTTTTTAATTTTTAAGAAATCGGTATTTCTGACATGAATTTATTTTGAGGTAACTATTGCAAAGCAAAACAAAAAGATCTAATTTTATATCTTACGCTTTCATCTCTACCAACCCTAAAAGGAAAGCAGAAGCGTTCTTTGATGTCATGCTCATGTGCTGACCCAATTCACCTGGGATACTTTTCAAGGTTTCTTACGAAAACTACTTCCCAGTAGTTATATGTCTTACCTTCGAGAATTACTACAACGTTAGATTTGAAATCAAAGCATACACACTGCAGTACACGAGAGAAAAATATTTTTAGATTAAGAAAATTCCTTGAAAAGTGCCGTCCGTATTTTAATATGCTGCCTTGACTTGGGAAGCACATCCCTGCCACAGTGCAGCACCCTACCCTCAAGGCTGTCCCATGGAACTGGAGCACAGTTTGTCAGTTTCAAAATCATTATCGGTCTTTGCAAAAGATTTCTTGGCTATCCCAAAAACTCATTTCCCATATAATTTGAGGAATTTGGAGATGTGTTGAATATATATAGCCTTCTTAACTGACAGATTTCAAATGTATTCTAGGTCGTGTGCCAGAGGAGCCCTTGCTCTCCTGTTCCTTCTAGGCACCACCTGGATCTTTGGGGTTCTTCATGTTGTGCATGCATCCGTGGTGACAGCTTACCTCTTCACCGTCAGCAATGCCTTCCAGGGGATGTTCATTTTCTTATTCCTGTGTGTTTTATCTAGAAAGGTAAGCAATTTGCTATTTTGGTCAACTCTATGGTATATTCACATAGCATCAGTTACCAAATTGATAAAAATTCTTCTTCTCATAGATTTATGACTCCTGCCTTTATTACCTAAATGCAGTACATTTTAGCATCGAGATAATCAGAACACGTAGCTGATCACAGGGAAATATACTTTTAAAAACTTGCTATTAGGAATGTAAATGTAGTTTGTGTTCACTTGAGCATATTCTGACAGATAATCAGAAAACAATAATAATTTAGAAAACCAAATACAACAACTTAATGTGATTTCAAAATAATTTGATGTGGTTGTTGCAATTACATTTAACATGCCTTCCTTTCTTATTCTTTTTTTCAGATCCAAGAAGAATATTATAGATTGTTCAAAAATGTCCCGTGTTGTTTTGGATGTTTAAGGTAAACAGAGAGAACTATGGATAAATATGCTACACAAAAATAAAAAGACCGTGCTGTGGATGGCCAAAATATAAAAATGACTCAAATCATCCAATGGTTAATTACTAGATAATCAAATATTTTAAATCGGTTTCTCCATTTACAGTGTAGGACCTGTAGATAGTAAGAGGTAAAAGTATGTACCATATAGCCATAGTATGCTTTCCCGCGGGACTTTAGTTACGTGATGTCAAAAATAGTATTGCAGATATTCAGAAAGTAATTGGTTTCTCAGGAGTGATATCACCGCACCCAAGGAAAGATTTTCTTTCTAACACAAGAAATATGTGAATGTCCTGAAGGAAACCACTGGCTTGATATTTTTGTGACTCATGTTGCTTTTGAAACTAGGCCCCTGTCACCTTGATAATGAGCTCTCTTACAGAAGGTGGAACATGAGAGAACGAAGGGGCAGAATATAAAACAGTAGAAAGGGAATGGCTGTTTTAACCATGAAATGTATTTTGAGTAACTTTGTTCTTTTGTAAACGAGGTGAGAAAATTATAGAGATAAAGAATTGAGTAAACACGTCTTACCATTTTGTCACTTGTTCTGAACTTAAATTCCCACTAAAACTACTTAGACTTGTGCTTGCTATATGCATTTTCTTTTCTAATATTCTAAAAAAACAGAAAACTTCACAAAAGGAAAAACCAAACATTTCTGTTCTATTTTTAGGTTAACATTAGAATGACGTATATATTGTTGCTATACTTATTTCACAGATTGTGACTTCAAATGCTTGATCAGTAATACATAAATGTGTCAAAAAATAATATTGTTCATGCCTGTAAATGTAAAAATGGTGTATATAAAGCTATTCTATCACCTTTCAATGTAGTGAAAAATACAGTATCTCATTAGACTAGTATATTTGAGTTCTTTATTTTTTTTAATTTTAGAAATATTGTAATTCACTTTTCTATATTCCCTTTTAACTTAATATTTTTAAAAGGGCATTGTAAATATGAAAGTATTCATCAAGTGAATTGCTATTTTTTCTGTTCAGAAAAGTACACATTTAAAAATGTTATTTATAACAAAGAAATGGCTGAGAACTGTAGAAATTTTCACAGTGAGTCTATTCTCTGACAGTTTTCTACTATCTATTAAAGCGTAGCTGCTTAAATGGATGGCTTCTATCTATCCTCAAATCTCATTAAAATTTAGAAGCAGTGATTTTATTTCAAAAATATGTAATTGTTCTGCACCTCCATGTAAAAGTATGCTAATACACTAAAGGTTGTGATTTTAAATTAATTTCTTCAGCTGTTAAAATGAAGCCTGTCAAATCTTGCTCTAACAAATAAAATGTTATCTAAATGATACTGCTATGGCTGTGCTGAGTTGCTTTCTCAAGAAGGATGAGCTACCTGCCGATACACCTTATGTTTTAGAGGATCCGTGATAATAACTTTTCATTATATCTTCTGATCCCATATGGTAAGCCTGTGACCTATGATTATCGTTGTCATTATAAGACAGTGTTGTAGGAATGTAATGTTGAAAAACCAATCTGTTTCATTAATGGAGTCAAGATGATGTGTGGTAGGCATAATAATGGCCCTCTCAAAATGTCCACGCCCTAATCTTCAGATCTGTGACTATGTTAGTTACAACGAGAGATTATCCTGGATTATCCAGCGAGGCCCAGTGTAATCACAAGGGGATCTTTATAAGTGGAAGAGGGAGTATGTCAGAGTGATGCAGCATGGGACATACTCAAACCAGCCATTGCTGGCTTTGAAGACAGAAACAGTCCACAAGCCAAGGAATACAGGCAGACTCTAGGAGCTGAAAAAGGCAAGAAGATTGATTCTCCAGTAGAGCCTCTAGAAGGAAATTAGTCCCGCTGATCGCTTTATTTTAGCCCAGGGAAATCCATTTCAGACTTCCAGCCTCCAGAACAGAAAGAGAAGAATTGCATGTTGTTTTAAGCCACCAAGTTACTTGATAATTTGTTACAGATTTATTGACAATTTTTTGCTAATTTGTTATTTCAGCCACAGGGAACTAATACTATGGAAATACGTATGTACTCACATCTTTAGAGATAAGCAGTTGTTCACATCATTAGGGCAAACCTTAATTCCAGGGTCCTGTGGTCATCAACCCTCCTGTAGATATCGTTGGATAAAGCCTGTATTCTTTAGCATGAGATTTCAGACCTTGTCATAGCTGCTTACCTCCCTGGTTTTCACTTTTGTCCTATATAAGTTTCTTCAGGCACACCTAAGCTGTTTATCTTTCCCAAAATTTCCCATGGTTTACCAAAGTCCCTATTTCTGGAATTTCCTCCTAGGTACCATGATTGCTCCTATAAACAGCTACTTATTCCTAATGTACCTTTCTCTATGAAGCCATCCTTGACTCAAACAAGGAGTTAATAACTCCCACCTTGTGCCACCACTCCATCTAGTACTTAACCTATTTTAACATTTCACAGTGTATTGCAATTATTTAGCCCAAGCTCAGGACATTTATTGTACCCAGTTTTTTCTTCCTTTAAAGAAAGTATCTTTTCTCTTTTTTGTTTCCTGCATCAATGTTACTGCCTTGTGACCACACGTGGGTACGATAAGAGGGTCTGGACCTTCTGAACAGTCTGGCTTTTGCCTTTAGCTTTAGGTCTCCCGTACTGGAAGTCCATTGGGCAAGCCAGCTTTCTCAAGCAAAGCTCCTCCGAGCTTGTCTGGAACTGTCATGCAGTCCGTGGGAAGACATGGTCCAGCCATCTCAAATTGGTGAAGGGGAGCAGGCCGAGGAACTAGGCCACCAGTGTAGCTTTGAGCTCATACAATGGCGTCAATTCAGTTTTTCCAGGAAAGACCTTCATTGGGGATTTGTAAGGAGCTTGCCTAACTACGAATAAAGAAGTGCTTCATTTTTCCACTTGCCTGTTATTCTTCTCCTACTTCCTCATTTGATAGTGAGTGGGGTAGACTTAGGGATTTTAGACTCAATCTCCTCAGCCTCTAAAATGTATCATAAACTCATCGATAAATGTTAATTTACAAATCCTTCTTCATAAACAAATGGGCATGTGAAGGGTTGTAAGATCTCAACAGATTCAATCAGAGAACTCAGTACTTTAAGTTTGGCCTCAAACGATGAGATGAGTGGTCACCAAAGAAGTATAAGATAAATTCCTTGACTATGAAAACTTGCTATTATCTAGAGGCACCTTAATCCCCTAATAAAAAATATCTGTTGGTTGATTGAGTACACCGTGGTTAGGAAAAATATATTTACACAGAATACAACAATTAGAGAAAGTATAAGAAGGTCTATAAGCAAATGCTCCACAATCTGCATACTAGGCGTAATGAACAAATTGGACATATTAATTTGATGATGACATCATTTCTTTAGTCCTTTTCAATTCAATGCCACCCCCTAAAATCAAAGAGTAAGTCTGCATTTCTTAATTTTCTACATATCCAACCTAACTAATTGTACTCATCTTACAAAATTTGAGCCTTTTCTATGTATTATTATTATTCTCTAATTTCTTCTACAGGAAATCTTTGAGGAAAGCGTGAATTATGGATTCAGTATGGATCCAGAAAGAGTACTCATTGTTCAGATTTTTCCTCTACCTGAAATGTCTTCCGTCATGCAGATTCTACCCACCGTTCAAGACCTCCCACCATGAAGCCTGTCTGATCAATTTGGTCCTTATTAATTTCCCCCAATCACTACAACTATAGCACTTACAGAGGGTACAAAATGACATCCCACTTAATAGGGGTCATTGTGAAGTCATCATGCAATGTCCAAACTTAGAACTTTTAGGTTTTAGATTATAGATATGAGAGAAATAAAGATGGCATTTAAAGGGGAAAAAAACGATTTCTTCCTGAAAGTTGATACGTATGCAACTCTATCCTCATTTTTCAATGTGAAAAGTGCTCAGTGTCACTCAGCTAGGAAACTGCACAGTTGGTGTTCAGACTGAAAGCCCCTGCTCTTTCTGCTTCCGCTTGTGAACTCTGAGGAGCTTGCTCAGACTCTCAGGAAGTTAAATGACTGGATTCATACCCAAACTTTCGGCCTCTAAGTCTAGTGTGTGTTCCATTGTTCCATAGCTATAAACTCCTATAGCATAAGGACAATATTCCTGTTTACAATTACATTCTCTTGGAGGTGGAGGAGCCATGACATGCCTTTCCCCTCCCCCCCCCCCCCGAGGAAGATTAGCCCTCTGCTAACATCTATGCCAATCTTCCCCTACTTTATATGTGGGTTGCTGCCCCAGCATGGCTGATGAGTGGCAGAAGTCTGCACCCAGGATCCAAACCTTGGTCGCCAAAGCATAGCATGTCAAACTTAACCACCATGCCCCAGGGCCAGCCCCATGACATGCTTTTTTAGCATAGCATTATAGCGTATCTTTCCTTTGTGCATATGCAATTTGAAATAAGTGTGTATCATATGTTTTACAGTGAAGCGTTTTTCTTCTTTTCTCTTTGCTTCCCTATCCTTTCCCTATTTATTTCTATTGCCCATCCCCACTCACACCCTCAACCAGGCAATTCATTTTAACTACATGCTATATATTCTTCTCTATTTTTCTTTCTGTTCATATCATCATATTCAAAACATTAATATGAGATCACTTTATAAAAACGTCTCTGTTACCTACTTTTTTCACTTGGAAAGCTAATGTGTATAGCTCATTCATTCTTTTTATTGACTGAATAATATTCCATATTCAGGATGCCCATAAATTGCACAGCTGGTATGCAATCTGGACAAATGCAGTAATCCATTAGAAGACTTCAATATCTTTCAGAAATAACATTCTCCCCACCATGTGTCTTGGTTTTGTTGTTGAAAACACCAAATGCCAACAGTTACTTTTTATCCTATGAGAGATATAGACCCAGGTTGATAAGCCAAAACATCATAACCCTTTCAATCATGTAGAGATTGCTCATTATTTCTTGTAAGCATTCAGTGAAAACTATACCAGGGATTTGAGATCTGCAAAGCTCCTTGAGCATTTTCATTTAAGTGAAAGGATTTGAATTATTTACCTTAGATGGAAGGCTTGAACAAGCTTTAAGGTCAATAGGCAATCTGAAAGTACAGACCATTTTACTTGGTATTTCATTCAGACCTCACACATCATAGATTTGTATGTTAGTTATGATTTACAGAAAATGAGAGGGTTGGTTGAGCGGCACTGGATCTCTTCCAGCGCCAACATACCATAATTCTAATACCAACCCCCCACTTTGAGGCATTGTAAATAATAAAATCTATAAAGTATATTACAATTTTATGCATTCAAAACTAAGGGAAAAAATAATAGGTTGCTTTCAAAATTGTCCTTAAGAAATGTGGTTTCATTCCCTATTGGGCTGCAATTTGCCATATATCATCATCCAAGGGCCAGGCTGCTCAACCTGAAAATGATTATTTCTTTCTTTTCCTTAACGTATCAGAAGTGGATCTAAAAGAACCTCCAGTATGCAGCGGGGTTAATTATCCTGGCAGTCAGTTAAGCTGTGGAAGTTTTAGGTGATAAGAACAGAGCCCTAAAAAGGACCCCCTGCCTCTGTTCCATGCTGTGAAGAAAGAACCATGTGCTCCCACCGCTGCAAACATTGTTCAAATTACCCTACATTCCCTTGGAGTTTCTGCGCATCCTGCCTCCTGGAGAGCGGCACTGTTCCAGTGAGTTCATTTATTCTGTCACTTCAGCCCACTTGGCAATCATGACAACTACATCTTTCACTCAATCTAATGCAGGAGGCTTTTCTGCAAGACCTTATGTGACCCAAGTAAAGAAAGTAATTATTCAAAACAACATTGCTTCTTGTTCCTCAAGTGCCGCCAACTCCTCTGCAGAACCACCTAAATGCCCCCTGATTTGATCTTCCCACTCAGATCAATTTCTCAGATTTTCCTAAAGGAATGTGTAAATAAACAGCCACCTCTCACATCTTACAACTTGACTTTCAAGGGGCAGTGCCGTGTAGGAGATACAAGCACAAATTCTGCAGTCAGACGGCCTGGGCTAGAATCCCATTTCTACATCTAGCAAGATATGTGATCATGGGCAAATTATGGCCGTGTTCCTCAGTTTCTCAAATAGGAAATGAAGATAACAGTATCTGCATTATAACGTTGTGAGAAATAAATCACTTGACATATGGAAGATAATTAGCACAGTGCTTAGCACATAACAAGTGACATCAAAGTATTAGCTGTTATTATTATAACCTGGGTGACCAACAATTGACTGTACACCTACTAGGTGCCAGTGACTGTTCTAGGTGGGTGGTGAAATGCACTGGTAAAAATCAAACTAATAAAAAATAGACACGAATGTCTTATATAGGGTCAGAATTTCCACTTATTGATTTGTTGGCAAGTTGTTTCTGAAACAGGCGAGGAAACAGTAAAAATAAAAATCAGTGATGAGAAAGCCAAATTCAAAGTTTACTTTCTCTGTTTTATATAACGTCCCAGTTTACTTCCTCTACCTCCATCCCACCCCGTTCAAAACCTCTGACCTCAAATTTCATTGCCACCCATTGTGGAGCTGGTAGGATGTCAGAGAGAATTCAAATGTTCCACGCTGTTGACATGCTCTTTGGATTGGGGTTCCAGTCCAGGCCCCACACAGCTCTGTGCATGTAAAATCTGTGCCCCTGCAGGGCTAATGTCCTACAATTTAATTTAAATGGCTTTCTTGTACAAAGGTGCATTGATATATTTTTATTTTAATATAAATACTATTAGCATTTACATGAGCTTGAAAAATGTAATCCCTTCTTTAAATAGTGCATATAAGCAAAGATAATTTGGTATTCGCAGCTTTCTAAAAATTCAAGCAAAGATAATTTGATATTTTTGGCTTTCCATATATTCCTATAAATGAGAGAGAAATTTATATGGCGTGATTTGAGTACTTCATATTCTTCATTCAGGACATTTTGTGGTCATTTCATTTGCTCTTACCTAATGTAAAACCATAGAAACCATGCTCCTTGATTTCTTTAAAGGCAAAAGCAAATGAGCTATTTTAACACAAGAAAAAAAATACAGGAATCTTCAGTAGGAAGAAAGAAATATTCTTTAATAAATGTCTGTTACTCACATGTAAAATACATTTGGTTTTACCTATTATTTGTGCTATTTACATGTTCAGCATTGTTTCCGGAACAATAAGATATATTTGTTATTATGTAAAGGTAATTTCTAGTTTCCATATTTAGTAAACTAGATATTGCAAATTTTTGAGATAAATGAACTAGGAATTCTATTTGTTACTAATTTAGGAATTCAGACGTTTTGTTATATCTGTCACCCTCATCTGCATACCTCATCATTCTGATAAAGAATGCCTCAGAGGTCTGAAACGTAGTTCTTTATTCTTCTATCTGCTAAATTATAAGACACATTTGGCATTGTGTGATTTTTTTTTTAGATTTGCAAGCATAGCTTGCATAAGCTGAATAATTCTACACAGCCATTTTCTTCTACTTTTTGGGACAAGTAGAATAGGAAACTCTCTCTTGCTCACCAAATCTCTATTTTCTTGAGACCAGGAGTATAATGTTGTTTCTTAGTATCCCTCTATTTTCTTTATAAAACTCAGAAAAGGTAAGTGGATTAATACATAGTTTTTGACTTGGCCATGATGTGAATTTTAAACACAAAGAATTATGTATACCCAGACTTCTTACAAAATGAGTTTAAGGCACTTTACAAAGATGGGTGGAAGATAAACTAGATAGTACAAATGCAAAGTGCATACAAGAGTTGAGTCAAAGGGGGTTGGTATTAGAATTATGGTATGTTGGCGCTGGAAGAGATCCAGTGCCGCTCAACCAACCCTCTCATTTTCTGTAAATCATAACTAACATACAAAGGAAATACAAGAGTACAGCCATTAAATGGAGGTAAAAATGTAGCAAAACATGAGTACTTCACTCATTCAAGTCCTGTCCTGTTATGTTGCTGTGTAACCACACCACTCCAAAACGTAATGCCTTAAAACCTCAGTTCTTATTGTTTCTCACATTTCTGTCGGTTGATTGGGCCAGTGGGATATCTCTTACTCAGGGTTTCTCATGAAGCTGCAGTCAGCTGTGTACTGGGGCTGCAGCCAAATGACAAAGCTGTCCGCTGCAATCTCAACAGGGGCTGCCGGAGAAGCACCTTTTCATGATCTCTTCATGTCATTTGGGTTTCACAGCATGGATTCTGGGGTCCTTGAGGGAGCATCTCAAAAGCAAGCATTCCAAGAGGCCCCGGGCGAGGCTGAAAGGCTTCTTACTACCTCCCCTCTGAAGTCATACACTTTCCTTCTGCCAAAGCCGTCAGTCACAAAGCCCACCCAGATTTAAGGGGTCGGAGAAATAGATCCCCCTTTTAATGGAGGAATGACAAGGTCACATTGCATAAGAACATGTGGAAACAGGAAGTATTATTGAGGTCATTTTGGGAAAATACGGTCGGCCATAAGTTTTATGCTCTTCCTAATATCTATATATCACAATAATATCCTTACATTAGACAAAGCAATGAATTTCATAGGACTGTTTCCTAAAGTGTCCTTGAGTATAAGCCAATGAAATCACACCAAAGAACAATTCAGTAAAAGCAATAAAAGCCATAAAGTCTGCAAGTTGTATGACCCAGGTAACTATTTTTTGCTATTATATCTTAATCCAGAGGTAGATTTAAAAATCCATGTCGTTATCAGTATTTCCCATACTATGTCCTAGTATTCTGAACACCAGTATTCTGATTAATGATAATAGAGATCTATTTCAAAAAATAAAATAATAAAGGCATTCCATAAGTACAAATTTTTGAGAAACCCTGCATAATTTACCCATACCCTGCTCAACCCCACCACCAACTCTGAGTCAGGATGTCGATTCTTTTAACACAGAAAATGATTTGAGAATTACTGCTATTTTAAAAAACACACAAACCAAAATGTTGATGTTAATTTTAGTTTTGCCCTACCTTTTTAAACTCAGAATACTTTTGCTCGCCTTGAGTACACCAACTAGGATCTGAGCAATCTCACGGAACATAGATTGGAAGTACTGCTGTGAGACAATACAGAGTTTTCACATCCTCCCACTGTCACTGATCCGTAATTATTGACTATATGAGTGAAGTTCTTCAGAAATATTGAGGAGCATTCTATTTTGAAAGTAAACTCTAAGCCAAATACCTGTTAGATGTGAAATAATATCCTTTTTGCATTCAATCAATCCAGGAATGTAGTTGATATTCTTTTGTAAAAACAACAACCAAAGAAGACTCAGTAGCTTTATTAAGAGGCAAAGCAGGGAATACCCTACCCACGGAACCTAACAAATGATTGGGTGATTGAGAGCGCAGAGTTCTACTCCACGTATGTAGCTTTAAATGAAAGCAGTTTTCAGGGATGCAGCCCCTGAAGCTACACGAAATTGAAAAGGCATCTACCGCATCTTAAAACAGCATTCAGTGATATCTTCTAGTCTACCCTTTTAATGGATGATTTGTATGCAATACTTCCAAGTGAGATGAGAGTATTACAGACTACTGAATCAAACATAATCACCCTATGGACCCAGCAGGGGCAGCTTGAGATAATAAGGGAAGAGTGAAAAATTCTATGTTCAAAAAGTGTTTTTCTCTGAAACCACCCAAGCAACACAGCCTGTGAATACTACACACATCCTCATGTGGCCTTGGCTATAGCTCACCTCTCTCACTTTTAAAGGGAAAATCACCACCACCCCAAAATTAGCCTGCTTCCTCCAGCACCCTGTCTCTGTCTAACGAGCTAAATCTCAAAGTGAGTGGTAACTGCCTTTGGGTGGCATTACAGGCACTAATAGGCTCAAAATGATGAAAGACAGCTATTTTGATTTTAGTTAAATTTGTTTTCAAGAAGTGACATTCCAAAATTATTGGAAGCTAATGGAAACCAGTGAAGAGACCTTTATATAGTAACGCAATCACTGAAAAACAGATGCACAAAAAATAATACCATTTTATGAGCAAGGAATGAGAGCTAACTTTAAAGAATTGCCCCCCTTGTTGGAAGAATACATCCTTGAGGGAAAGACCATGTGTGAAGTTCTTCTCTTTCCTACAATGTTAGAGATAAACAACATCCTATAAAGACTAACATGTAATGCTACAGAAAGACTTCAACAACTAAGATGCCTGAGTACAACAATTGTCCATTTTGAACATTTTTCGTATTAAAAAGTTTGTGTTACAAAATACTTAAATGTATTATAACTTAACAATCCACTTTCTGATAGAAAGAAAAAACTTTAAGTTCTTTAAAAATCTGAAGGTGTGTATTTTTTCAGCACTGGTAAATATTGCCACTACCATGTGTATTTAAATTCTGTTTCACGATATTTAAAATTCATATTTTTTTCTTTTATTTTGTGATGTGTAGTGAAGAATTAACCTTACCCAAAGAGAGGTCTGAGCTTTGCCTTCAACTTCTGGAAGGCGATCTCCAGGTCCCTGAAATGTCCTGCCTGACAGGCATGTCCTTGTTGGCCTCGGGGCTTTGGCCACCACACAGTCTATCACTGTGATTTATGTTGGGAGATTTGGGCCATACCATATCAGGTCTGACCGCCAGAAGAATCAGAGACTAAAGGTATTAACTTAGTCTCTGGGAAGAGTTGGAGACTAACGGTCACCTGTATGGGAAATATATAATTAAGCCCCAATAAAAACTCTGGAAACCAAAGGCCCTGGTGAGCTTCCCTTGCTGGCAGTACTCTGTGTGTATTGCCTCACATCGTGACCAGGAGGAGGTAATGCTGCCCAGAACTCCGTGGGGAGAGGACAACAAGAAGTTCCATATTTGGACCCCTCCTGGGTCCAAATATGCATCTCTTCTCTTGACTGATTTTAATTTGTATCCTTTCACTATAATAAAACTTTAATCCTAAATATGTTGTATTCCAAAGTTAGCTGTTCTAGGGAATTATTGAACCTGTGAGTGGTCACAGGGACTCCTGAATTGGTAGCTGTATCATTCATGATTCTCAAGAGAAATGGATTTTATATATATATATGTTATACATGTATTCTATATATATGATTTTTTACAGAAATTGGCTCATGCAATCTTACAGTAGCTAAAGAGGTCAAAGTTTGTGGGGCAGGCCAGCGGTTTGGAAACAGGCAGGAGTTGATGGGTAGTCTTGAGGCTGACTTTTATCTTCTCCAGGAAACCTCAGTGTTTACACTTAAGGCCTTCAATTGAATGGATTATGCTCATCCACATTATTGAGGGTAATTTCTTTTCCTTAAAGTAAAGTGATTGTAGATGTTAACCACATCTGCAAAATACTCTCAGAGCAACATCCATCCTAGCGTTTGAGTAAACATCTGAATACCAGAGCCTAGCCAAGTTGACACATAAAACTAGCAATCATAGCAACCAGCTGATTTGAAGTCAGGGTAGTCCGAGGGACCCCTTGAACTTAGGGCTGGTGTCTGAAACAAGGGTGGTCTTGTGGGGATTATGTCCTCTGCCTACATAGTTAGCTAAACTCCAAAAATAGACCCACACAAATATAGTCAACTGATTTTTGACAAAAACAAAAAAGCCATTCAATGAAGAAAGAACAGTAGCTTCAACAAATGGTGCTGGGACAATGGGGTATGCAGATAAAATAAAATGAACTTATAAACAACTTTACACCTTACACACTGGGGCTGGCCCCAAAGCCTACTAGTTCAGTTCGATATTCTCCACTTCAGCAGCCCGGGTTTGGTTCCTGGGCATGGGCCTATACCGCTCATTGTCGGCCATGCTGTGGCAGTGACCCACATACAAAATGGAAGAAGATTGGCAACAGGGGTTAGACCAGGGAGAATCTCCCTCAAGCAAAAAGAAGATTGGCAACAGATGTTAGCTCCAGGCGAATCTTCCTCAGCAAAAAAAAAAAAAAGGCGGGCTGGGGAAATTAACTGAAAATAGATCATAGACTTAAATATAAAATGCTAAACTATACCACTTTTGAAAGAAAACATAGGAAAAAAATCCATATAACCTTGAATTTGGCAATGAGTTTTTAGATATGACAAGCACAATCCATGAAAAACAAAATTGATAAATTGGACTTTTTTTTAAATTAAAGACTTCTGCTCTGCAAAGACCTCATTAAGAGAATGAAAAGACAAGTCATGCAATGGGAGAAAATATTTGCAAGTCACACATCTGATAAAGTATTTGTATCCAAAATATACAAAGAATTCTAAAACTCAACAATAAAAATGCAACAACACAATTGAAAAATGGGCCAAAGATCTGGACCCTTCACCAAAGAAGATATACGTATGGCAAGTAAGCATATGAAAAGATACTCAACATCATTTGGCTTTAGGGGAATGCAAATTAAAACAACAATGAGATAGCACTACATGCTGATTAGAATGGCCAACACCCAAAGAACTGTCAATATCCATCACTGGCAACAATTCAGAGCAATAGGAATTCTCATTCGTGGCTGGTAGGAATGCAACACCAGCACTCTGGAAGGCAGTTTGGCAGTTTCTTATAAGCTAAACATAGTCTTACTATAAGATCCAGTAATTGTGCTCTTAAATATTTACCTAGTTGATTTGAAAATTAATGTCTACACAAACCTGCACATGAATATTATAGAAGTTTTATTCATAATCGCGAATAAATGTAAACAACCAAGATATCCCTCAATAAGTGAATGGATAAACAAACTGTGCGATATCCATACAATGGAATGCTATTTGTGATTAAAAGAAGCCCTGCAAAGACACGAATGAACCTTAAATGCATATTGCTAAGTGAAATAAGCCAGTATGAAAGACTACATACTTTATAATTCCATGGACATGACATTCTGAAAAAGCCAAATCTTTAAACAAAGTAAAGAGATCAATGGCTGTCAAGGAGAAGTGGAGAGGTAAATCTGTGGATAGGGGAAATACAAGGGGTTTTTTTAGTGAGGTGAAACTATTCTGTATGATACTGTAATGGTGGATGCATGATGCCATGCATCTGTCAAAAACTATAGAAATTTACAGCACAAAGAGTAAACCTGAGTGTATATAAATTTCAAAAATCATTTAGAAAGGTGAGAGATTCCAGAACATAATGCAGAATGTTACAAGACAGTGTAACTCTATTACAGATGTAGGATACAACCTCACTGAAAGGAGGGGAGTGGGGGAAGGGTGCTGAGTGAAGTACCTTTGGAAACCGCTAGAGTCTGTAAGACTAAAGGAAAGAGAAGAAATCTACGTGAGCCCTGTATTCTAATTGATAAAGATGTTTCTTGTGGGCGTATGAGTTAACAATTCTGAAATCATTATACATATGTACTGCAATTGAACCAGTAAGTAAAGGTAAGGTGGATGGTGATAGCCAAGTTTCTCATTTTTGGAGTGAGAGGTTACAGTCAAGCAAGGAGAGGAGGCTAGAATGATATATGCGGTAATGCTTTAGAGCTGAAGACCTCAGTATGAACTGATTAGTTTAATATAGATACAGATGATTACATAAAGAAATGTGTGTGTGTGTGTGTGTTCATGTGCACACGTCTGTATACATGGGTGAGTAGACACACATCTATTTCATTGCTCTACCATCTAAAAGAGCCTAAAGTAATGATAGCCCGATAACAATGAGCACATCTAACGCTCAGATCTTGATTTCAAATAGCACTCTCCAATAAAAGGAACCAGGGCTCCTTGAAGAAATGACTGTTCTAGGACCACGGCAGGAAATATACAAGATGATCCTGGACTATCTTGTAGTGCCAGAGAGCAAGGAAGTGCTCAAAAATGTTTTTTTAAAAAAAAGATGAGACTATATCAAAGGAGACACCCTAGGCCAATGGAAAGAGCTCCTAATGACCAAAGCTGTAACAAAACTCATCTTTGCCAAAAGAGTAAGGGCAATACATTGGAGAAAAGTCAGTCTCTTAAAAAAATGGCACTGTAACAACTGTACATCCACATACAAAAATAAAAAGGAGTCTACACGCAGACCTTACATCCTTCACAAAAATTAGTTTAAAATGGAGGATAGAACTAAATGTAAAACACTAAACTATAAAACTAGAAGATAACACAGGAGAAAATCTAGATGACCTTGGGTGTGGCAATGACTTTTTAGATACAACACCAAAAGTATGATCCATGACAAAAATACTTGATAAGCTGGACTTCATTAAAATTTAAAACTTCCGCTCTGTGAAAGACTCTGTCAAGAGAATGAAAAGACAAGCCACGGACTGAGAGGAAATATTTGCGAAAGACCCATCTGAAAAAGGACTGTTATTCAAAGTATACAAAGAACTCTTAAAACTCAACAATAGAATATGAACAGCCTGATTAAAAAATGGGCAAAAGACCTGAACAGACACCTCATCAAAAAGATATACGTACAGTAAATAAGCATATGCAAGGAAGCTTACCGTCATATGTCATTAGGGAAATGCAAATTAAAACAACAATAAGATACCACTATTAGAATGGCCAAAATCCAGAGCATCAACAACACCATATGCTGGTGTTGCCACGCAGCAACAGGAACTCTCATTCATTGCTAGTGAGAATGTAAAATAGGACAGCCACTTTGGAAGACAGTTTGGCAGTTTCCTACATGACTAAACATACTCTTACCATATGACCCAAGAATCACACTCCTTAGTATTTACCCAAAGGAGCTGAAAACTCAAGTCCACACAAAAAGTTGCACACAGATATTTATAGCAGTTTCATTCATAATTACCAAAACTTGGAAGCAACCAAGATGTCCTTCAGTAGGTGAATGGATAAATTGTGGTACATACAGACAATGGAATATTATTTAGCACTAAAGAGAAATGAGCTATCAAGCCATGAAAATACATAGAAGAAATTTAAATGCATATTACTAAGCAAAAGAAGTCAATCTAAGACTAGGTACTGTTTGATTCCAACTACATGACGTTTTGGAAAAGGCAAAACTATGGAGGTAGTAAGAAGATCCATGGTTGCCAGGGGTTAGAGGGAGGAGGGCATGAAGAGGCAGAGCACAGAGGATTTTTAGAGTGGTGAAACTATTTCATATGATACCATAATGGTGTATACATCTTGTGACACATTTGTCAAAACTTATAGAATCCACAACACCACAAGGGAACCCTAATGTAAGATATGGACTTCAAGTAGTAAGTGTGTGTCAGTGTAGATTCATTGATTGTAACACATGCACCCCTCTGGTGTGTGATGTTGATAGAGAGGCTGTGCGTGTGTAGGGGCAGAGAGTGTGTGGGAACTCTCTGCATCTTCCACTCAATTTTGCTGTGAACCTGAAACTTTCCTAAAAAATAAAGTTTATTAAATAAATAATTAAAGTGTTAGATTATAGCCCAAAGTATAAAATAAATACCCATGAGTCTATATTAATATAAATAAATGATTAAATAAATAAATGGAGAGTAGACAAATCTCCCAGGTAGTAGAATTCCAAATAATTCACGTAAATATCACCACTCAAGGAGGTGACCTTAAGTCCCCAATTATCAGTTGTGGACTGTGCCTAGTGACTTCCTTCCAAAGATTACAGCATGGAAAAGAAGGGAAAGAAAGTCACTTTGCAGTGGAAAAAGCTGACAAACACTACCTCAGTCAAATGATCTAGGTCAACATCTGAGTGAGAAGTCCTGTTGCTAGACTATAATCTTGATGTGATAAGAATGGCAATTTATCCCTGTGATCTTCCTTCCCAAAACTCATAATTCTAGTCTAATAATGTAAAAAAACATAGACATATCTCAATCGAAGGACATTCTACAAAAATCCTGACCAGTACTCCTCGAAACTGCCAAAGTTATCAAAAACATGGAAAATCTGAGAAATTTTCACAGTCAACAGAGCCTAAGGAGACCACAACTAAACATGGTGTTGTGTCCTCAGTGGAATTCTGGAACATAAAAAAAGGCATTAGATAAAAATCTGAATAAATTATGGACTTTAGGTAATAATAATGTATCAGTATTTGTTCATTGATTGTGACAAATGTACAGGGTTTGGGGTACATAGGACTCTGTACTATCTTCACAAGTTTTCTATAAATCTAGACCTTTCATTCTAACATAGAAAAGATTATTTTAAAAATTTAATGAATTTTTAAAAAAATTTCGCCTTGAAATGTAATTCAATTCCCATGTCAGAAAGTTCAAAAAATATTTGCAAGTGGAAAAGATATGTTTTGCATTTTTTATTTATAAGCTGTACCCAACATCCAATCTCTGTTTCCTTTCAAACATACATGTATATTTTTATTTTGTACAAAGTATTTGTAAATATACTTGGTAATGATAAAGTTCTGCTCTATCACTCAAATAATGTATGAAAACAAGAGATAACCTCAATATTTGACCTGAACTATAGCTGACCACGTTAACACCTACCTAACAGTATATGTAATTGCCATAGCTAACTAATCTCTTAAAGGTTGTGACCTTGACATAAGGAACAACGTTAAAATTATTGAGTAGAGCAAGGGTGGCCTGTGGCTGTGGGGCATGGAATCAACAGACGTTGGACATTTTCTAGGGTCAAAAGAAGGATGAAGACCCAAGCTAATCGAATGAACAATCCAAAGAAGGCAGTGGAAACACTTCTGAGGCAATGGGATTTCAAAAGGGCAATAGCAAACTATGGTAGCTGCATTTGTGATTCATGATAAAGGTAGAGGCTTTACACAGGGCACCTATGGTGTCACCTGCCCTCCTAGTTGAAGGGAGCTGTCAGTGAGGCTGAGCCTGAGCCAACCAGGACAACAGCTTTTATATTCCTTATTTGTCAGAGTCTAAGCTTGAGAGATGAATGCGAATTCTCTTATTCAAAGTATAAGGTACAGCAATTTTATGAACTGAAAGAATGAAGAGGATGCAGCTCATAATAGTTAAGTAATTGTATGTGAGAATGTCCCCATTACATCCTCGGGGAGAAAGCTCAACCCCGAGAGGACCATGGGAAGAGCAAACTGATCATACTACTGTTTCTGACTCTCCCACTTATTGCCATTGATATGCTTCTGGCTTCCTTCCTTCAGTCTCTGAATATGTTTCTCTGACTGATCTTCATTGACTCCTCACCTTTGGACTCAACACACTCTATGCTTATGTTTTCTCACCTCCACACCTATTTCTGGCTTCTTGTCCTATAAAATGGGTCTATTCTGATCCAACATCCAATAATCTTCCCCAATCTTCAGTCTGAGCTGAACTGCTCTTCTTGACAGCCCCGCATAGAATCCAAGATACTAGCGCAGTTTATATACCTCTCAGAGTCTTTATCTCTATAACATACTCCTTCGATAAAGCTGTCTAATCTAAATAGTCTTATCTAGTCTTGTGAGTTCTCTTAAAAACTATGTAGTTTCAGGGGCTGGCCCCGTGGCCGAGTGGTTAAGTTCACGCGCTCCGCTGCAGGCGGCCCAGTGTTTCGTTGGTTCGAATCCTGGGCGCGGACATGACACTGCTCATCAAACCACGCTGAGGCGGCGTCCCACATACCACAACTAGAAGGACCCACAATGAAGAATATACAACTATGTACTGGGGGGGCTTTGGGGAGAAAAAGGAAAAAAATAAAAAAATCTTTAAAAAAAAAAAAAACTATATAGTTTCATCTTAAGAATCTTTTACCAGTATACCATTTGATAGTATGCAAAAACATTTCCACATCTATTTATTCATCTGATTCTTCCACAAACTCAACGAAACAGTCAATTAATAGTTTCTCTATGTTAAAACTAAGTTTGAGGAATGTTGCTTGTTCCAGATCCCATAGCTAATGACTGGGATTTCAAAGTCCTAAAAAAAAGTACGCTACATCAAGTACAACATATTCTGTTAGTCTGGTTTGAGAACCATGATTGACAAGACTGGTGTGAAAAATCGAAGATCGCAAATATGCCAAGTGGAAACATCTTTGTTTCCACTGCTATTTTTGAAAACTGTGTCTCTCTACTAACCACTAACACATGAAATTCCCTGAAAATAAGCTGCTTTTCCCAGCTGTCCCTCACTACCAACTGTAGTCATGCTCTGGAATTATTATGGAGATTAATCATCCATAAGAAACAAGAATTTATGATTAACCTCTAACCACAATCAGTCCCACAGTTATTCTATTTCTCTTCCACCATTTCTATATGTACCCAGTGCTCTTCCTGTTTTCTGCCAAGCTGTCTAGTCACTGTATGATGGGATGGCTACTTCAGCTTCTCCTCTTACTCCTCGCTCTCAGTCATTTTAAACATGGTTACCACAACAATCTCTCTTACCATATTTGGTATATAATTTTCTAATAGAATACAATTGAACACCCTCCTACTAGTCCTTATCTAAATCTAAGCTTCTTAACAGAACATTCAAGATTCCAATAAATCGCCCCATTTTGAAATTCATCTCTACTCTTCCATATTTTTCAGTCAAGTCCATTTCTTCTCCAAAGTAGGTGCTGATCACTAAACATTCTTTCCCTGGGTTTTATTTTACATTTCCCTCAATTAATTTGTATCCTTCACTGACTTTGAGATCTCAAAATTCATCCTTTTAAAAGACTATATCAGATTCTCTCTACAACTATGTGTTAAATCTCTCTCTGATAATATTATTTTCAGACGATATGTTTTTAATCTGGAATAATTGTGTTTCAGATGTGAAGGGGGAAATATCTTCTCTGTCCTCTGCAAAAACTCATGCTGGGCACTGAAAGGATGGAGCATGCTCTAGTTATCTATTGTCTCAGAACAAACCAACCAACACTTAGTGGAATAAAATAACTATTTTTTTTTTTATTATGCCCACTATTTGAGGGATAAGAAATTCTACCAAGACACAGTAATGTGGCTTCTCTTTTTGTCTTTATGTCTAAATCCTCAGCTGAGAGTGACAGAAATGGCTGGGAGCTGGAAAAGTTGGGGCTGTAGGGTATACTTCAAGACAGCTAATTCACTCACATGGCTGGTGCCTGGGCTAAAATGACTCACAGCCTTGTCTTAGCTAGGACTATCGATCAAAACATCTATATGTGGCCAAGCCATGTGGCTTGGGGTTCTCAAAGCATGGTTTCTGTGTTCTAAGAGGGAACAGTCCACACACAAGCATTCCAAGAGACCATGATAGAAACTGCAAGACTTCTAACCTGGCTTCAGAAGCCCTGCAGTGGCAATTCTGCCCTATACTGTTGGCTACACTTCAGATTGGGGGAACAGCTGGAAAGATTTAGACCCCATCTCTTAATTGCAAAATGGTAAGATCATATTGACGAAAAATATGTGGGGTAGAAGATTTGTTACAGCCATCTTCATAAAGTACAATCTTACAAAGTACCACAAAGCAAAAATAAAACTTGTTAGGATGGCATTCTATGCCAGGGTGCATGCTGCTTACCTCATTGTTCCCAGTCTAGGAAATGTAATATCTCCGCTATTAGGTCATAATTAGAGAAGTATGTTGAATGGTCAACATCACTTTTTCCTTTTTTTGAGACTTCTCCCTTTAATACAAGTAAGTATACGATTCAGGTAAGTAATCTTACTGTGCTGTTACATGTGGTGCCCAGCACACCCTGGCCACTGGAGGTGAGGGGGTCTTAAAGGGAAGGGACACAACCAAGACTGGACTAATCATAAAACCCAGTGCCTCTCCATTTGGTTCATAGGGACCACATGTCTTACAGAACCAATCAGTCTTTTCTGAAGATAAAATGTAGAGAGAGAATGACTATTTCCTCTAGTGTTATTAAGTGTTATTAAACATGGAGAACTGTGCCCACTGGTAGCCTCCTTTGCTAACCTCATATGAAAAGCTCATCTGGAATAGAAAAAAATCAGACTGATATGTCGCAAGAAGCAGAGCAAAGAAATGAAGAGAAAGGCCTGATAACAGCATTAAAGCCCTAGATTCTAATGTGCGTGAAACTAGATCCACCCTTGACTTCAAGGTTACACAAGCCAGTAAGTCCCCTTTTTCACTCATGGTAATTTAAACTGAGTTTCTAGTACCTGTGCAGAAAAAGTACTTCTGATCTGAGTTAGGCCCACCTAGTTCTGTCGCCTACCCATAACAATACTTGAAAGGTAAGCTTTAACAAGGGATAAAATTCAATCAAAAAAGTTTAGATAAGAAAGAACATAATGTACTCTCTGGAAAACCAGAAATTCTTATACAGGTAACCCAGGCACAAATTAATAAAGCAACTTTGAATACAACAACGTGAGTTATGATGACAATTTGCTCTCTTAGGAACTGGTGAGAAACCTTGGAGAGGAAGGCGGAAAGAAAATTTTTGAACAGATTGAATCCAGGTTTCTTTATACTTACTCATATCACAGATCCACTGTTCCTCTTCTGTATGCCCAATAGAAATCTCACTTCATGACTTTTGGTGCTAGAATCACCAATATTTACTTCTGCATCCTCATTACGAAGTCTTTTTATTGCTTGTCCACAAATGATGAGTTTACTTTCATTACCAGGCAATGTGGTTATAATACTAATCGATATGCACACTTTTCTTTCATATAAGTTCATTTCTCTGAGTGTTTTGCATTCTCTCAGTGAGCTCTGAAGAATATTTTCTCTTTGTCTTTTAAATATTTTTCTTGTTCATCCTAAGCCGAGTGATCTTTCAACAAATACTTAGTGAGGACATACTGGATGCCAGCTATTGCATTAGACACTGAAGATACAGAGTTGTGCAAGACAAATAGATTCCTGTCCTTGTGGTCCTTAGCACCCCGTTTGGAGGTGGGGTTGGTGGGCGTGGGTGATGCTGCTGCTTCAATGAACCTGAACTCCAGCTCACATCATGAGTGTTATTGTTTCCATGCTTTTGTTTAAGCCTTTTGCTCTGCCTTAAATGACTTTCTCTAGTTCTTTCCTGTGAGCCAAGTCCTCTACTTCATTCAAGGAACTTTCTTCCTAGCTTCTGTTCTTTAACCAGATCAAGATTTACTTTTGTGAGATGCATTGATGAAGAAAGATAAAATTCCTCTTTCTTTGGTAAAAAGAATTACTCATGGTTGAGGTTCATACTGAAAATAAGATTCTTGTTGACCAGTTACATGATACTTTTGGATATTACTGATCATCTTCCTTGTAACAATAATTCAGGGGATTTCCTGTTTAAAAATTGCTTATCCTGTTTCATATTCAAATAACTATACAATAGTTATTTGAGCACTGATTATGTGTCTAGAACTAGGCTGGGCACTATGCCACATAAGCACAGTAATATATGGTCCTAGCACACAAGGAGCACAGTGCTAAGCCAAAACTGACAAACAGAAGCCAATTAGAGAGCAAAGAATTATGTAAAAAACACTCTAAATAAAGAACCTGAATAATAAGGCATAGATAATAAGACAGTACTTATAATGTTCAGAAAGAATGAGAAAAGAGAGGATAAACATGGGATGAAATCCTTGGAGAAGTTGTATGAAGGTGATAGAACCTGATTCTTACAGAACTGGTGAGTTGTGGCTGGATGAGTAAGGTGTCCATCCAGGGAAATGAGGGAGGTGCATGGCTTTGGTGGAATAAGCATTACAGACTAGGGTGTAGAGGTGGGAACATGTACAGTAAGTAGAAGCAATTGAAATAAACTGGTTTAATTATGGTGCTGAGCACACATTAGAGAGTAGTCAGCAATAAAATGGAAAATGTAGGGGTCATGTTATCAGGAAAACTGAAATACAGGGAGAGAAAGTTTAAATATTTTTATGGCCATAACAGAGAGCCATTTTAGGTAATTGAGCTGGAAAGTTACAGGTGCCCTCACCCAGAGGCTCTTGCTCAGGAAACAAAGATGGACAATTCTTTGCACTGAGCTGACAACTAATTGGATCAGGGTGGGTACCCAGCCCAGTGATAAACAAAGGACCTGCCCAATATGCCCAGTGATGATGATGATAATTCTTAGTTAAGCCAATCAGACTGACAGCATAAAGGACTGTTTAAGGCAGAGTAAGAATTAAAAAGGGGAAACGTGTAGAGAGAAGCATATTATGAAACCACATGGGCCATCAGGGAGAGTAAGAGAGTAGACAGTTGCTTTCAATAATCCCCTTGTATGTAAGGTGGTCAGAGCAAAACTCCAATCTTTGGCTCCAGAAGCCTAACTAGCACATTGGCGTTATGAAAGTGATACTTTAGGAATATTTATCAGGCAGCACTGCTGAGTCTTGGGGCTAGGAAAAAGAAAAGCAAAGGGAACTACTAGGAATATATTGAAGCGAGCTAGATTTGGGGAGATGAGGGCTCTAGACTATGGTAATGGAAATGAGCAAGGGAATAAAGAGACACTAATGTGGGACTCTGAGAAACAAGACTCCAGAGATGGAGATGTCTGAGCTGACCATCGTCAGTCAATTCCCAAATTGAATTCCATAGATAAAGAGAGAAATACTTTGTGAGGGGAATAAGTAAGTCCTGTGTCCAAAATTTACACGAGAGAGAGAGAGAGAGAGAGAGAGAGAGGTAGAGAGAGACAGAGACGTTCTTTGTTTCTTTCCTTCCTTCCTTCCTCCCTCCCTCCCTTCCTTCCTTCCTTTTTTCTTTCTTTCTCTCTTTTTCTTTTCTTTCTTTGTAATGTGAGGAATGTATTGGTTGAAGCACCAGCTCCCAGTCAGGCAGTCAGGTTAACTTGGTAACCATGTCTATTTGACCCCGAGGAGAATCACAGTTGCCTTGTCAGTGGTCAAAAGACCGACTTTCTCAAAAGCCTAGTGTTTTAAAAAATGATTGTCACAATGGACTATAAAAAAATAATGAAGCGTCTCACCCACAGTAACATTTAGGTTCCAAACAAGGGCAACCGCAGCGTTGGTCTAAAATCTGAAGCGTAGCTTGGGAGTCTGTGCTGTTCTATTTTCAATTCTGATTTTCAGATCTGTGCATCTCGTGGCAGAGTGACGACCATGCAAATCCCCCTGTGACTCTGCTGAGCTGTGAACCCGCTCATCGCAGCCTGTTTTGTGCTCAGCACTGTTACCAGGCAGCATTGGAGGAAAGAAAGAGTATATGTCAGTTGTTCTCAAATTTCAGTGTAGGTAAGAGTCTTTAGGAGCCTTGTTACAAAAGCAGATTCCTAAGCCCATCCCTAGAGATCCTGATTCAACAGGTCTGGGATGCGGCCCAGAGACCTGGATGGTAATACATACTCCCCAAGTGACTCTGATCCAGGCAGTCCATGGACACTACTTTGTGAAACTCTGATTTGTGAGAATAATGAGCTGGTGCTCCATCCAGCATGTCCCCACAGCGGGCAGGGCATCCTCCATTATGTCAAGGAGCATGTCCCATTACAATGATTTGTTTATATTTTGTCTCACTAGAGTGTGAGCTTCTTGAAGGCCTATCTTGGTCCATTAACGTTATGCCCCCAGCACCTGGAACAGTGAGTTTAATGAAAGATAATCTAAAGTTGATGCCACAAGTGCAAACAGAATGTTTCTCAATGACTAAAGGAGAGAAAATAGCATTATAATTAGAATGTACAGGTTATTCCCCTGCTAATATTTATACTGTCCTGAGCCATATCTGGCATCCCACTCTGGCTTTTAGGGAACTGTTTTTTCTCTTCCAAACTAACTAAATGTTACTAAAATGAATCCACCACCTTCTCATATAACTTATCTTTCTAGCCACAAAATTTTTCTTATTTTGAGAAGTGGGCAGTGACTGAATTTGAGCTAATCTTGCTACCTAAGTTCTTGGTCATGGTCATGAGATTTGTTCAGAAATAGACACTAGCCCAAAGCAAAGGGGGCCAGTCATTACAAGGATTTTTTTTTTTTAAGTGGAGCTAGTGTTTTATATTTTTCCCTTTTTTATAATAATTCATTTATTTATCCATCCAGCAAAATCATGTCACGTCTCTGTGCAAATACCAAATACAGACAGGGAGCCTCAAGTCTCTTGGTGACCCGGCCCCTTTCCTTCTCCCCTGCCTCTGACATCCTTCACCTCCACCCCTCATGTAAATTCCTCATTCCATTCAACCATACTAGTGACAACTCTCCAGTCAAGCTCCGGCTGCAGGGCCTTTGCACTGGCTGTATTCTCTGCCCAAAATGCTCTCTCCACTCCCACCCCCATATCCAGGTGGTTCGCAGTTCACTCTCTCACTTTTAATTCTTCATTTGTAACTAGCAACTGCCTTACTCCACTTTATTCCTGATCCCCTTTTTCCCTGCTCTACTTCCTTCTTGTTTCATAGAATTTATCACCTTCAAACATATTAAAAACTTTACTTTTATATTATAATTATTGTTTATTTTCTTCCCCCCAAATCCTCATCTATTGTGAATTGCACAAAACCAAGGATCTTTGGTGCCTTGCAAGTGTTTAGAATAGTGCTTGGCACATAGTAAACACACAATAATTCAATCACTCAATTCGTCCAACCAATATTTGAATATTTGAATGGTAGTGGTGTTTAAGCAGAGTCCTGAAGGAAGCCAGAGAGTAAAATATGTAAAGCACAGACTCTGACGCCAAGTCTGATCTAGGCCTTGAATCTGGCTATGCTATTTATTAACTGTGTGACATTGTGGAAGGTAACTTTCCATGAATTAGTTTCCGTAATCTGTATAATGGGGAAAAAATAGAGGTTTGATTCTGAGTATTTAGTGAACTAATTTATACATAAAGTCCATAGATCAGTGCCCAAACATAATAAATACTCTATAGTTGGTTATTACTATTGGTATGCTGTGATGGAGAATTCCAGTAGACGACTTGAAATGATAGCATGCTTGGTAGGTTCAAGGAGCAGCAGTGAGACTAGTATAGCTGGTTAGAAGAGCCAGTGGAATAGTGGAAGGAAATAAGATTTGAGAAATATCCATGGGCCAAATCAAAGGCCTGTACTCATGAAAGTGGCAAGGAAGATCCCAAGAAATCCAATATGTCATGTTCCCCACTGAACAGAGGGAGACATTTTTCTGTAGGACAGGACAAATTTTACATGCTGATTGATGTAAGGATGAGAGACCAGCAGAAAAAAGATTTGATGACACTTGAATTGCTGGGATGCCCAGCGTTGCTTTGGTTTCTACCCTTTCCAAGAGTTCCTGATTCTCTTTCCGTGCTGGGAACCAGCTCAGAATCCTTTTCTATTTTAGCAGGATGAGAGGTGGTTTAAGCTTATCTGGGTTGGGTTTGTATCACCTGCAAGCAGTAGGGTCCAGAACAATACACCTCCTAGCAGCCATATGAAATAGGTACTACTATTATTATATTTGTTTTAAAAACAGGAAAAAGGAAGTGCAAAAAGAATAAAAATTTTCCATGGTTATATATCTGCTAAATGGATTAACAGACAATTGAACTCACAATGGCCTTGTTCCTTTGTATTCCTCTTAAATTTCAATCTGCATTGGGGTTAGGAAGATAGACTTTGTGCCAGACTGCCTAGGTTCTTATCTCAGCTCTTCCACTAAAATTCTGTTTTGTCGCAAATAATCTCCTCATTTACAAAACTAAGCTAGTGACAGTGAATAGCTGAGTGGCTTGTTGTGATGTTTAAAAATATTAACACATCTAAAGCACTGAGCCCAGTACCCAGCATATGGTAAACTGTCATTAAAATGTTGGTCGTTGTTTATTATTATTACTGTTACTACTACTACTGAGCTGGCTGGGCCAGAGCTTCACACAGGTGTGTCCTATTTTTCTTAGGTTTTTGCTTTTGTGACTGGCCTGTGGGTCAGTCACCCCATTCCTTCCAGAGAGAGCAGCACTCGCGCACAGCAGACCTGTGACTATTGCCCTGGTCGCTCTCCTCTTGTACAGCACCCACCCTCTAACTTGCCATCGACTGTGTCCTCTTCCCTTGTCTTCCTCTTGAAGACAAATTATAATTAGTTCAGTATTTAGCCCTCTCATTTTGCTTTACTTTGCCTCTCCAGACAATCTCACCAGCCCCCCAGCATCAACTATCAAGTCACTTTAGACGAATCTTTAAATCTACTATTGTTGCTGTATTAGTTTCCTATCTCTGATGTGATAAATTACCACAAACTAAGTAGCTTAAAACAACAGAGATTTATCATTTTATACTCCTGGGGTCAGAAGTCCAAAATATTTGACAGAACTGTGTTCCTTTTGTAGGGACTGGGGGAGAATGTGTTTCTTTGCATTTTCCAGCTTCTAGAGGCTACCTGCTTACTTTGGCTCATGGGCCCTTCCTCCACCTTAAAAGCCAGCAGTGTAGCATCTTCCAAACTCTCCCTGACTCTAAGGCCTCTGCTTACTTTCATCATCACATCTCCTTCCTTTCCCTTATAGAGACTTTTGTGATTACTTTGGGCACACTCAGAAAATCCAGGATAATCTCCCATCTCAAGATTTTAACTTAATCACACCTGTAAAATTCTTTGTTACGTAAAATATATTCACAGATTCCAGGGATTAAGATGTGGACATCTGGGGGCGGGGGGAGTGGATTATTCTGTCTATCACACTAGCTTTGATTTTTCTCCCAAGTGTTTTGTTTACAGAAAATTGCCCAAAGTTCTGCCTTTGAAACTTTCAACTCTACCTAAAAATATTAATATTTCTCAACACATATTCAAGGAACCTACTCTCTCTCTTTCAACTAATGTTCCATAACCATTATTCCAGTCATCCTCACCAGAAAAAGTGATGAAAGGATAACATGATGTACAAAAATGTGGTCATTAGGGGAAAATTACCTAGATTCAAATCCGGGATTGAGTATTTACCTAAGAAACCTTTAGCCAAGCTCTCTTAATAATATTATGTCTCAGATCCTCACCTAAATAAAGACAATAATGGTTTCTACTTGCTAGATTCCTTTTGAGAAGTAAATAAAGTAATTCAAGAATAGTGTGTGTCGCATAGTAAGTGCTCAATAAAGATTAGCTGGTACCCTCAGTCCCTGTATTAGTCAAGATCTGCTAGGTTTGCTGTGGTAACAAATAAGCCTAAAATCTCAGTGGTTTACAGCAATAGAGGCTTCTTTGTCCTTCATAGATCATGCTTTTCGAAGATCAACTGGCTCTCCGCTCCTCAGAGCCACTCAAGGACCAGGCTAAAAAAGAAGTTACCTTCTCAGATATTCCAAGTAGCAATGATAGAGGAAAAGAGAGAGCTCTGGAGGGTCATACATTGGTGATTGAGTACCTAGGTAAGAAATTCCACACTTCACTTCCATATACAACTTATTTCCTCAAATTAACCAGATGACCCGAACCAACCACAGGAGGGCAGAAAGTGCACTCAATGTGTCTATAAAGAGAAAGAGCTAAAACTATTTGACTAATAGCACTAATGACAACCACATCCCCAAATCCAAAATATTTGAGTCCTTGTTAGATTACCTTTCACATTACTTTTATATCTAGGCTCTATTTTCACTTTCATTGCCATTTCTATAGCTATGCCTTAAATGATATTTTGCTCGGACTGTGGCAATAATCTTACTGGTTTCATTATTTCTACTCTCTAGTATTTTTAATGCATCTTTCAACTGATAGCATATTCCTAATCATATCACTTCCTCCTCCAAAAGCTTCTGATAAGAAGACAGTTCAGTGTAATGGTTAACAGCCTTGGTTCTAGAGTCAGATCTCCATTTAGACACATACGCTATTAGCCAGATACGTGACTTTGGGAATAGTACTTAAACTCTCTAAGGTTCAGCATGATTTTGAGGATTAAGTAAGATGATGTTTGTAAATTGCATACTTACTCACTAGAAAACTTGATATCACCGTAGTTCAAAAAAGTTAGCTCTCATTGTCTCCACTGCCTAATAAATAAAGGACAAAATTCTTAACACGACATTCAGGTCTTTCATAACCTGAGATCAACTGAATTTCTAGTCTTGTTTCTCTGTTTCTCTTTCCTTCATGAACCTTATATTGCAGCTCTACCATCCTGCATTTCCTCAATAAAGCATAAACTCTTCTACCATTATGTTTCAGGTAGACCCCCCTCTCCAGAAATGCCCACTCTCTTTATCCTGTAGGAATTTCCCCCATATTGCAAAGCCCATCTCAACACTAGACTTCTTCATGAAGTCTTCAATAACAAATAGTCAGAATGAATCACTTTCTTGCCTCCTTCTTTGTGTGTTTATTGTATGACTTGTGTTTTTTTCCTGGGATTGCAGGTCTTCTTTTATTTTTGCATCCCCACTAGATGCCAAAGCCCTTGATTCAATTCACCACATCTGGACTGAAGTGCTACTAAGTACCCAGAACCGGGTAAAGAACTGTGGACATATTAATTACCAAAACAGATGTGGGCGCAGCCTTCTGGGGCTGTGCCTTTCCCACTGGGGTACCTTGCACATGAGTGTTTGTTGAATTGAATTATTTTCTTACATGAGGCAGACTGAGGAATCTTTACATCATTCCTGACTCTCTCCTCTGGATTCTCTCCAGATTCCACATATCTGTTTAAACTGCTTTGGTCAGTTCTAAACATGAGGCTCCTATAACAGCTTTACAAATGCTAAGGACTGTGAGAGAATTAATTCATGTTTCCAATAGTTACACTCCTGTTTATATGTCCCAGAATCAAGCTTTGCTTCACGAACAACAGGACTATATTGTGGCTGTGTTTTGCTATACATTAAAATATGTGTTGGGGAAGGACCAGATTCTCAGCCTGTACAGCTATAAACATTTTCTCCAAATTGCCTACAATGTGATCTACCCCACAAAGAATATATACAAAAACAAAGCTTTGAAGCAAGGTATTTTCCTAACTTGAAGTGGAATAAAATATAAACTACCTAGTAACACTCTAACACTTCTTTTTATAATTAGCTAATGATATGTGCCAAGAAAATATATTCCCCAGTCCCAAGAGATGCTTTCTCTGTGAAGTTTTACGTGCTCACCTCAGTGTTCCTGGCAGAAAATTTGACTTGATCATTTGCATTTCCAAGAGAAGGAAATAGCAAGTTGTGGAGAAAGGTCTCTGTCTCAGGATCCCAAAAATCCTGGGTTCAAATGATGTCTTTGTCACCTTATAAGGTACACTTCAGCCATGTGACATAATCTCTCTCAGCCTTAATTGACTCGTTGGTAAAATGGAGATAATAATATATATTTCATAAGGTGGTTGTGAAGATTAGCAAGATGGTGTACATTAGCTGCTTAGCAGGTATGTGACATTTAGAATCACTCGGTTGATGGCAGTTATTAGCTCCTGGAGTTTCCTCTGTATCAGCCTGCCTTGCCAGATCATGAGTCTGTTGGGAACAGCGACAATTTTTGAGAATGGTGATTATTTTGGTCACTGCTTCCACTGCCTTGCACAGTGCCCAGAAAATATTTGTTTAGTAGATAATTTATCAACTCTGCCTGCTGATGAGTCGTGCAGGCTTTCTTTGACATCCATTACCTAACCTGCCACTAAGCCCTTCTGATTCCAGTGCCTGCCACTTCTCACTGAATAGGAACCCAACCTGAAAGCTAGTAAGTGGACTGTTATTTGAATTAGTGTTAGAGGATTAAGACTTCAAATAAGGTAAATGAGATATGGATTGAGGATCTTGTGCAAAAGAAATAATGTTATATTCAACTTGGAGACAATGACTTCGAATCAGAAAATTGTAGCAATGACCTCAGAATGCCCCTTAAAATCAGAGCAATTTATCTTTTGCTTTGAATTTTTTTCTGGATGTGGATGTCTGTAAACATTTCTGAGCAACATACCTGCTAAGGAGTGTCATTTTCTTGTGTGAAGAAATAAATATATATGTCCTTTTAGACAGCATGAATAGAGTGACAGTAAAAGTAATTGTAATATCAGACTAAATTCATATTTAAAAGGTGCAAGGTCTCCACTTTGTAGTCAATAAAGTTTAAAGGGACAAAACCCAGTTTGGGTACTTTTGTCTCTTAATCGATAAAACGCCTCTTTCCCTTATTAGGCAGTGTCAGTTGCAGTCAGCCATTGTCAACAACCAATTTGCTCTCCCAGTGAAGCAAATCATTACTACAGGCATGGTGCAATTCTGTCTGGAGCAGGAAATGGGGAAGGGAAAAAAACACATTTCTTTTACTTTAGGAATTAAAAACTGTCAAGATATAAAGGAGAGTGAATTTTCAGGCTAACATAAAAGACTCTTTTTCATCTTTTCCTAAAACCAGAGGGAATTATCTATTTGTAGTATACACTGTCTCCAATTATGCCTTTTAAAATCCGCTCACTACACACGGAAGGCCGGATAGGTATGTGACAGCCATCACCTGGGCAAACACAGCAGTCAGGGACAGAAATAGCAGACTTAGCCAACCTAGAAGAAGGAAAAGAAATAAAAGGTTGTTTTACTTCAAAGCCGGTTAGTCAGAATGGAGAGGGTTAAGAAACTTGAAAAAGAATGTGAATCTTGTCCCCTATCCCTCATACAATCAGCACAAAACAGCGCTGGCCACATCGTCGGTACTCAGTATACATCAGCTAATCAACTTATCCAGTGACAGAAAATGCAGTCTCCTGCTACTGGCAGTATATTCTCAAGAACAGAAGGGCTTTTAACTAAGGCCAGAAAGCCTTTGGGACCACGGGAGGCAGAGAATGCAGCTGGATGGAGACCACACAGATTCTTCAAGCCATCATATTTATTAGTCATCTAGGCAGGGCAAAGCTCGGAAAAGCAGAGCCAGGAAAGACAATCAGCCGAGAAAAAGACTGGCTGGCTCCAAGCGTTCCTGGATGGAAGGGTTTCTTTTCTGGCACAAAAATCTTCTAGGTCTGTAGGGCAGGAGATCTCGCAACTGTTGAAACTCTCTCTTCACTTTTCTGGTTAAATGCCAAACCAGCCACGTCAGTCAGGATGAGCTGGTTACTGCAGTACAGCTGACATTTACTCCTCATTGCCTGGGTCTGGAACATTCCAGAAAGAACCTATTTCTACAGGTCACTAGGGACCAGCTTCAAATCCAGATGGAGCCCAGGAACAACAGGTGCCAGGGAACCCGAGCAGCCCCACTGGGTGAGGCAGAAGGAGCTGGAGAGATAAGTGTTGGGAGGGAGAAGAAAGCTCTGCTGTTTTTAATCTGCTTGAACTGGCATCGAAAGGAAGATATTTCTTCTTGGAAGCTAGACCCAGGAGCAACCTCTGCTACTATGGGAACAGCTGCGCTAGCTCTTTGGGGATGGCTAAGTTCCAGAATTCAGGCTTGGCAATCCAAGAAACCTCTCTAGTTTTTGGCTCTGAATTGATCATCACACTAAAACTGAATGTTTAACTGGAATAAGTAACACTTCAAGGTCTGTTGTTTCAGGTGCAACTTATCCCTGCTAAGTTTAAAGATATAAGAACAACTACCATACTTTTAGTTTCTTCATAACCGAAAGCAATACAAATACAGATTTTAAAATCCTTATGGAGATTTTCATCTCAATGCACTGGGACCTGGGGATTTAGACAAATAATTCCCATCAACAGTAATAGGTGTTGGAGCATGCCCACCAATTCCCTTGCGTCGATATGAGAACATAACCATATGGATACTAATAAATACATTTTTAATTCTGATTTTATGCATATTTAACATAATATTTTATACAACACTTAGCAAACTCTTTGGAGACAAAGATTGTCTCAATTAATTCTCCCCAACAGAGACAAACACATTCCTGCAGACTCCTATTACCTCTATGAGAATATTGATTTCTTTGGTACAGAAGAGAAGATTTGACTAAAGTATTGGTAGTAGTTTAAAGGTATGCATTGTCAAGATTTTTCAAGTGCAAAGTGTTCTTTGTTTGCAAATATACCTTCTTTACACGGAACAACCTCACGACCCATCAGAGATTTTCTCCCAGATGACATCTAAAAGTGTATGACTCAATCTTTTTACAGTGTTTTAGTGCCACCTTCTGGAAAAATCTTTAAAAGCAAGAGATTCAGAAACTGAATGAACGTACATTTTCCAGGCCAAGAAACAATTAGCTGAAAAATATACACAAAGAAAAATATAGATTTTTTAAAAATGAAGAATAACAAAAAAAAGAAGAGGAGGAGAGCTGATAAAAAAAAAGAAGGGTTTTATTTGTTTGTTTTCAAGTAAGGATAAGGAGAGAAAAATATTGAATGGAATCAATCATAGGAAGAATAAATAGATTTGACACTGATACAAATATTTTTCTTTTTTGCTATACTTAGAATTTAGCTTATTTTTTGATGGGCACATTTTTTAGAAAATCCCAAGATAATAAAAAAACTTTGGTTTACTGTATATACATGAGAATGAAATATATATTCAGGATGAATTACCTCAACAATCACAGAAATATAAGTAGACAAGGTCATTCATTTAGGATTTACTAAAAAGAGCTCCAATATAAGTAAGAGGGAGTTGTAAAATTTAAATAGATTTAAACAATAATAGGATTGACTTTTTAGAAATGAAATTCCTTCGCAGAAACGGAATCAAAATAGCACATATGGTGTTTGAGAAAGAAAATTAAATTTTAAAAATTTAATTACCTTGAACTCGGTATAGAGTAAAATGCAAAGACACAATCCTGGGTAGAAGCAAGTGTTGGTTTATCTGAATTTAACATCACAGCTTCTAACAAGTGCAGAGTCTCTAAGGACGTGACTTCTGAAAGGTTGTGCCTTTTCAGGTGAGTGTTACAAACTATCCAATGGGCAGCTCAGCCCAGGACATTATAGCTTATAAGGCCTCTCAGTCCAGGCCCCCCACTCACTTCCTCCTGAGAGAAAAAAGAAGAGAAAGTCCGTCTTTTTATTTAGCGATCTCATTTAAGGAAACAATCTATTGGAAATACAGTTCTACTTCAAACAGTGAGTGCTTATTGAATTTGAACATGAGGCTGCAGGACAGCAGATTTAAAAAATGGCCAATGGGCCTCATCACATTAAGCTTAAAGATAGTTGTGGAAAGATAATTAAAATTTTTAAATCTCCTCAATTTCATTAATCACAGGTTTATTAGGATGTTTTTAAAAAATAAATTATTTTTATCTTGCTGGGACAAAAAATAGGAAATTTTAAGAAGAAGAGTTTGAAACAAACGGTGTTTTAATTTTTTTTTAAGCCAACAATCTTGAAAATACAGTCTCTTTGAGCAAAACAACACTTAGCATGAAACATTTCCTATTTGAACTAGATCATTGATTGTTTTACCCCCATATCTTAATGTGCTATAGTATCATTTTGCACACATATACACAAACATATGCACAGAGACACACAAAAGAATCTTTTAATTCTGTTCTCAATTTAAAGCAAATTTGAGGTAGGCCACCTTGACCTCTCTTCCAAATTCCAGCCAAGCGATTATTTGTACTTGAATGGTAGCCGGAACAATTGCAGGTTGCAGGTTTATACATTATGTTTCATCATATTGAGATCATTTATTTTTTTCCACAGTTAGGGAAGCTGTTGGAGAAGAATAAAAGCTGTTTCTATAAATACCACCAAAGAAGACAGTTAAAATGAATGCATTTTTTCTTAAACCAGGATTTCAATCATTTTTATGTCTATTCCACGAGGAAAGCCCTAATATTATATAGCTCTTTGCACATTCTCAAGTACTATAATATTATCTTCTTGATGCACATGCCCAGCTTCTATTAACTACTAAGAGTGGCTCCACACATACATCCCGAGGACACGGTAGCCCTGAGCAGCTTTCACTCCACACATAGGAAGATGAGGATATGCTTTTCTTGATATGCTTTAGCCGTGCATTAAAATGGATTATATTTCCATTAACGCACCTCATGAAAACAGATTGGCTGTCTTCAGATTATATGGATGGAGAACAAGAAGATGGGCTTCAAGCCATCACCAATTCAAACTGGTTTAAGAGACAATAAGAACAGCTGATTAACCCCCAGTGGATGTGCTGCATTATACATCTCTATCATTACGCATCACACATCTCTATGATGTCTACGAGGGTGTGATCGTAGATTTTTGCCTAACCTTATGATCCAATGAGTACAAATGAAGGCACATTAATATAAAAGACTAAGTGATAATGTTGAGCTCATTTCTACTCCTCTTCATGTCTCCTAGCTATAACATTTCTCTCCAGTTCTCCCACAGTGATTTCTGGAAATGACTGGAAACGTGAGAATTCCAAGCACATCCTTACATTTGTCTCCACTCAGCTTGTAAGCAAAATCCCAACGGCTTATTATTATATTGAATTAAATGAATGATTGATTTCAATTCTATTTTGCTAAATCCCAAGAATGTTCTACCTCCAGTGTTGTCTTGATATTAGAAAAATTCCTCCAAAATGTTTTGGATTTTATTTATATTTAAATAAATTACACTTAGCACTTGTTTTTAGGTATATGAAAGATAAGTAAGAGTCTATTACAACTGCAAAAAGATGGAAGATTCATGAAGAAACAACCCACTGCTTACAGGGATCTATACACGAGCTGATTCTTGAAGCAATTTTCCTTATGTGAAAAGCATTACACATGCACTCATACAAATAGCCTTAAAGGCTTTGAAGAGAAGTAGAGAAACAATATTTCATGTATCATCTGCAATGCAGAATATTTATAGTTTTTTTTGTGTATTGGTCTTAAAACACTAAATCTCAAGAGCATTTTGTGCCTACAAAGTCACAAATGCTAGTGAATCATAGTCATATTACAAATGACAGCATTTAAAATAGGCTTTCCTTTAAGAGAAAAAGATTGTCATTTTATACCACTTTATAAAATAGTTATAAAAAATTTTTAAAATTTTCCTTTAACTATCCTTTCCAATAATAGTATTTCTTAGTGAGACTATAGGGAACTTAATACTATAGAAGTTATACACTATATATAGAGAGAGAGAGATTATACACTAATTAACAAATCAGAACATGGAAATAACTCAAAGGTCCTGCAACTGATGAATGGGTAACAAACCATGGTACATTCATACAATGGAATACTACTCAGCCATAAATATGAATAAACTATTGTTGCACACCATAACTCAAATGACTCTCAAAAACTGAATGAGAGGAGCCAATCTTAAATGGCTATATATTGAAGGATTCCATTTATATGGCATTCTTAAGCAGACAAAATTATAGTGACAGAGAACAGATTCATGGTTGCCAGTGGGAAGAGATAAAGGGAGGATGTGACCAGAAAGTGATAGCATGAGGGAGTTTGGGGGATAATACACATGTTCTGTACCCTGATAAAGGTGGAAACCAGGCAAATCTTAAAATTCATATGACTGTAAACCAAAATAAAACATCACTTTTTCTTTATGATAATTCAAAAAATGAAACAAAAAGATACTACCTATGTACTATTACATAAAGAAAACTGGAATTAAAAAATATATGTGACTTAAGGCATTGATAAGAAATGAATATACTGAATACATTTATGTAATTTGGTTTATAATGACTTTTTCTTCATTCATTTTATCCACTTAATTCATTTATTCAACAAATGTTTATTGAGAGCCCACTATATCTTATCATTATAGGCGTAGGCTGGTGAGCAAAGTCAGACACATCTCTTCTTTTGTGGAAATTCACTATTTGTTGATTCTACTTCCTCGTCCCTGTCTTCTCTTGAACCCATCTAATCAACATATTACCTCTACCATCCCTCTGAAACTGCACTTGCAGAGGTCACCAATGACCTTCATATCGTGAAACCCAGACTTCAATTTACTTGAATCAGCATCTTTTGGCAGTTACTCGCTCTTTCTTCACTTAACTTCTGGGACACCACCACTCTTGGTTTTTTTCTATCTCGCTGACCACTCTTTATTTTTCTCCTTTGCTGGATTCTTCTCTTCATCCAGACTTCTAAGTGCTTGCTTGCTTGAGAGCTGTCTTTGAGCTTCTTCTCTATTAACACTCAATTCTTAGGTAATTTCATAAAACGACTCCTAAATCCACATATCCAGTGCCACCTTTTTCCTTAATTTCCAAAATCCTCTATCAAAGTGACTACCTAACATCTCCATGTGGATGTTTAATAGGTATTTCCAGAAAAGAACAACTCTGAACATTTCCACCACTATAAATAATAACACCAACCAACTCTCCCCTTTCCTTTTACATTCTCCTCTCAGGAAATGTCAATGCCATCCTAGAATTTTCTCAGGCCAAATCTTTGGGTCAATCTTGACTCCTATCTTTCTCTTTGGGAAGACAGGTGTACAATGAGGCTGAGAAGGAGATATTGGATAGACATATAATTACAGGCCACTTAAAATGTTTTTTATTAGAGTAAGAGAAAGGCATTGTTTTAAACAGTAATTTCATCTAGTTGGACTTGTGTAGAAAACTGTTGGGTGGGATTGTTGCAAGATAGAAGCAGAGAGGTGGACTGTGACACCAGAATAGTATTCCTGGAGAGAAATGATAGTAACTTATATTGTGTGAAGGTTGAAACTGATAGGAATTGATTATGTTCAGGACAGGAAGGGTTTCTAATTCATACAATTGGACAGATGGTGGCATCACTGGAAGAGAAGCTGTGTTGTGCTTATTTTTGTTTGTTTTCTTGGGGAGACAGATGGAAATCATTTGTTCAGTTTTGGCCGTATTGGTTTGAGATTTCTTTACCACATCCAAAAGAAACTATCAACTAACAGTTACACATATCATTATAAGTCTGCAAATTGGGGATAAGTAAATCTAAAACCATATTTTGCTGAGCATTTGCATATTGAGAACAATTCAACTCAAGGTATTAATGATACAGTCTATAGCATATAATGTAAAATGAGAGGATTGCGTAAGACTGACCATTGGCAATATCAATGTTTATGAAGTAGGCAGAGAAGAATGAACCCCCAGAAAGAAACAGAGGATAAGTGACCGAAAAGAATGAAGTAAAGCATATGATGATGTGATAACCAAGAAAAGAGTTATTTAAAGAAGGGTGAGTCAAAAGCACAGGATCCTGATGAAAGTTCAATAAATTATTGATAATAGTCTGAAGAATTTAGGAAGATGGAGATCATTTGTAGTCTTAACATGTACTGTTTTGGTGGAAGAATGAGGTCAGAATACTGAAGGACTAAATTAACGAGTAAATTAGAAGGAAGGAAATGGCAAGTTTTAAGCAATTAAGTTGAGAAATTTGGATAATAAACTTTAGGAATGGGAAAAAGGGGAGGGTATGAAGTTAGAAGTAGCTAATGGCTAATGCAGTAAAAGCAGAACAAAATTAAACAGTCAAGTTTATTCACTTGGGACATTTCCAAGTGAATGTGATGAAATAAAAAGAGAGAGAGAAAAGAAGTTTAAGATATTGGCAAGGGTGTTGTTAAAATGATGAATGATGAAATTTAGTCTGGATGACAAGACATGAAAGACACCTGCTATCAAATAAAGGAATGAATGGATAAGAAAGAATGAGTGATACAGATGGTGTCAAATAGCTGAATAGACAAGATGAATGTCTAAGAGGACATGATAAAGAGTGTGACACTTGAATTACTCATTTTAGAAGAAAAGAAATTGGAGGTGATGACATGATGTTAGGAATGACCACTGGAGTGGATTGCTAAAGTGGAATAGAAGGGAAAGTCATTGGAGTTGAAGAGGTCAGAACACCGAGATGCCAGGACACTTAAGGGTTCATCCTGTGAGCATTGAAGATACACAGGATAATGACCGTAAACTGGGCACATAGGCTTCAATACATTGGCTTGAGGTAAAAAAAAAAAATAGACTTTTTTACAAGACAGTGGAAGAGTAATGGGCTGGAGGTGATACTGGAGATAAAGGAGGATATGAAAGCCTCGTTCCTTTTTTTCTTTCTTTTTTCTTTTTTTTTTTTTTGAGGATGATTAGCCCCGAGCTAACGTCTGCCGCCAATCCTCCTCTTTTGCTGAGGAAGGCTGGCCCTGAGCTAACATCCATGCCCAACTACGTCTCTTTATATGTGGGACTGCTGCCACAGCATGGCTTCACAAGCGGTGCCATGTCCGTACCCAGGATCCGAACCGGCAAACCCCGGGCCGCCAAAGCGGAACGTGTGAACTTAAGCACTGTACCACTGGGCTAGCCCCATGAAAGCCTAATTCCTGGTGATGGGTTCTTTTGGATGAGGGGAAATAAACAGAAAAGGGCAGAAGTGGTGTCCACAGGAAGGAAGCAGTTAGCAGTTAAGGCAAGAGACTGAGGGAACGCTGAGTTATCACAGAGTATGTAAGGGAGTTTGCCAATTATGGAGGAACAACTCCAGGGGATATAGCAAATGTTTAGAAGGTGCAGGAGTGTAGCCCAAGGACAAAGTGATGTGGAGTGATGCATGGAACAGCAGGGCTCAGATGGGCCAGAGGAGCAGACAGCTGGGTCTTTAACTGATTAAAACAGGGGTCAGAAGCGGGGGGACTTACATGCAACAATCTTGTTGAGGACGATGGATATTTATTTTATCATTTGGCCTGGTTGACAGAAATCCAAGATGCCTGGAATACTGCATACTATGTGGCTTGACTGTTAGAAAACTCAGACTGTCACTGTATGGGCTGGTCGGCAACAGATTCACAAACAGTAGACTCAGCTCCCGAGTCTTCTGAATGATGGTTACTTCAAATATTTGACATGATCATGATTTAAAATTTTAAAAAAATTCAGACTATTGACAGATGTAATCTGCTTAGGCTTCTAGATTAGAAAAGAAAGATGATATGGATATTTAAAAGAATGATAAAGTATGAAATCATGTTCCACTTTTGGCATGATTAATTACTTCTCAAATTAAATATGGAGTCGAATTCCATAGTGTATGAGCTAGATCTTTAAGCTTGAAACTTTTGGCTTATCCTTCAAAGGTACAAAAATGTGCCCCCCAGATAAATATGTCAATGTCTAGTTAACAAGAAAAGGGGTAGTTCTTATTCGGAGCCTCTTTTAATCAGAGAGAAAAGCACATCCTTGGAGGCCCGGCAGACCTCAGCCCAGATGCCGCTAACCATGACTGAGTCACATACTCTTGGCTTGGCTGCAGGGGCGCTTCCAAGAATGTTTCTGGGGACAATGCAGTGTCTTTAGTGGGAACTCGACTACACTGACAAAGAGGAAATGAGAGGGAAGAGAGATGACTAATGAATCGGCCACCAGTGCCATCTGTCTAGGGAAAGTTGTGTCCTCTTACTGAATTGTAAATGGGTGTGTGTGTGTGTGTGTAACTATATCTCTAAATATATTAAGGCTATTTTGTAAACATGTTTTTCCAGTTTGTTAAATGTCTCTTAATTTTGTTTATAGGACCTATTGTTCCTTACAGAAAATTTTAATGTTTTTGTAGGCAACTCTGTCAGCCATTTCCTTTATAGTTTCTGCCTCTGTGCCATGCATAGAAAAGTTGTCCTGTATCGAAGATTCTAAAGTAGTCACTTCTATTTTCTTCAACTATTGTCAAAATTTTACTTTTTAATGTTACATTCACTGCTCCATCTGAAATTGATTTCACTGAGGTATGAATTTTCATTACATTTTCCCCCCAAAGGCTAACTAGTTTTCTCAGCATCATGTGTTGAATAGCCAATCTATTATCCATGAATTTGAAATAGTACATTAACAAAATGCTAGAAATCCATATAAACTGAGACAGCTCCCAGATCCTTTTTTCTTTTTCATTCACCTATTTAATTAATGTTGCTTTAGTCCTATATTTTAAAATATAAATGGAAAGCAAAGAAAGAATGGAGATAAACTTGCCAGTTCAGTCCAAAGTATACTGGAGGATTACAGGTTTGCATTCTTTTTAGAAGAACCCAAACAGCCTTACGCATGAACGGAACAATTCAACCTGGCAGTGACAAGTCCTGACAATGTCTGTTCTGACTTTGTCGGCCCCGGTCAGCTGCAGGCTCTGAAGAGCTTCCACCTGTAAATTCCAGCCCCTTCTGCTGAGCACTCAGAATATTTTTCACCCATAACAAATGGTTATTGATCTCCTACTATATGCCATGCACTGTTCTAGATCAGAAGAAAAATAAAGGTTGAGACAAAGCCCATGCTTTTACTATATAAGTAAGCAAATAAAGACAATTTCATACAGTAACAAGTACAAAGCAGAAAAGAAAATACAGTGGTCAGACTGAAAGTGACTAGGGTCTCCTGAGGACTTTCAAAGAGGTGGTCGGGGAAAGTCTCTGATGGTAACACAGTCAAGACCTGAATGATGAGCACGAGCCAGCAAGAAAAGTCCTAGAAGCTGAGCACTTCGGGCAGAGGCAATTTCAAGTGCAGGAGTCTGAGGTTGGAATGAGTTTAGAACTTGGGATATTTGAGAAACAGAAAAAACTGGAGTGTAGCGAGGGGTGGAGGTGGGCAGAGTGGGAAAAGAGGTTGATGAGCGAGGCCGGCGAGCAGGTCAGGTAGGACACTGTAAGCCACGGCAAGGACCCTGGATTTCAGACTCACCAGCTGGTAGGTTTTTAAGTGAGCTTGCTGCCCTAAACTCAGAATCGTTTCTATTTGGGAAATGCTTCATGAGCTTCCTGCTTTAACTTTTGTTATTGCTACCGTCACAACCCTTACTCTGGCCTTTTCCTATGGTCCCACTGGTGCCACTGGCAGTGATGGTCAGTGGGGAAATGACTCTCCTATCAAAGCTTTTACAGAAAATGCAAATCTGACTTTGTTGCTCTCTTGTTACATCTTCTGTGAAATTTTTCCTGATACTATTTCTTTTTCTGGTGTTTTGTCACGCTCTGTTAATAATAGTGCTTACTCTCTATTAAGGTCACTTACTATGCACTCGGCAATGTTCTGGGTGTTTCACGTGTATAACTCATTGAATCTTCGCACCAATCTTGTGGAGTAGAAACTGTTATTACTCCCACTTACAGATGATGGAACTGAAGCATGGACCCTGCCCACAGTCATGCTAACAGTGGAGCCAGACATAAATAGAGTCTTTGATAGTTCATCTGAAAGTGCCAGCAATCCTCTGAGATGGAAAACATCCTGTCTCCACGGCTTCATAAGTCAAAGAGAGGGATGTATCCTCCTCACTTACGTCTAATCAGAGACCAATCACAGCAAAGCTACCTGGACCTGAAATATTACACTCTTTAGTGGCACAGCACTTTCAATTCACACACCTGTCCATTTCACCAGAGAATACACTGGATCCATATAGACTCCCAAGTCAGTTACTCCCTCTGCCTCACGCTAGCACTCCCCTCTGATGGGTCAGTCACTGCTGCTATTTGGCCACCAGTCCACACTCTTTTCTTTTCAGACTGGTTTCCTCTGAGAGCCTCCTTTTGTTCTTCCAATATTCTGGCATGGTCTGGATTCACCCTAGTAGATCAGACTTTTTTTCTTTTTACGCTAAACCTCAGTGGGGCAAAAGAGGTCATGGTTCCAATGATTCCTCGTGCTCCATGTTCAGAAGACTTCTTTGGCCTTTCATGTAAATCCACAGCTCCATACAGTAGAAGGTGCTTCCCAGCTTTACCAGGCAAGCTGTTCAAAGAAGGCAATTGCCTAATATCATCTACTAACGGACATATGACCTTGGGCTTGCCCACCCAGAACACTTACTATATGTTACTTTGAGATTTGCTTGGTCTGCCATTGTGACATTTGTCCATCCTCACCACATTCCAAAATTCAAGATATTCACCGGCACACATAATTTGAAGTATTATGTTCAAATCTATAATTCAATGTCCATAAATTATAGAGCTTTTCCCTCAGCCCCCAAGCTTTCTTTATTTTTTCAAAGTCTTTTTAAGTTCTTAATTGTTCCAAAGTCCATTTCTTGTACTTTGTTCTTATCATAGCTAGAAATTAACAAGATAAATAAATGATGTGCAAACTATCTTTCATAGCAATGTGTATGTGTTTATTCCAATGCAATAATGAAAAGTATAAATGGCAACACCTTCAGAAGGATTCCCCATAAATACCAACTATAGTTTTCAATATTCATCAGGAAGTGAAAAACTCATCAACAAACCTCAATAGTACTGTTTCCTAAAGCTCAACCAGCTTCTCCAACCACTATAATTGCTTAAGTTGAATAGTCTGAGGTTCACAAGTACCAGAGTAATCCCAATTCTAAATGAACTCTGACGTTAGTTCTCTTCAGGCCACATACATAGCTCTAAATCCTACCACCCCTTCTTCAAGACATGGAAATTTTAAAAAAGTTACTTTCTTGTTTTCTGAGGAAAGGAGCCTAGAAACCAGCATAATCTTTCTGAGCAGCAAATCCAGAGGGAGGAAGAAAGGTGGCTCATTTACAATTGTCCTTTTCCTGGTTTCCTAGAGAAAAGTTTTCAAGTAGTTGAAAAGTTTCAAGTAGTTCAAGTCTAGGTTTCTCGGAGATATGGTAGTGGGTTGACTAGTGTCCGCTCAAATTCATGTCCTTCTAGAACCTCAGAATGTGACCTTATTAGAAAATAGTGTCTTTGAAGATGCAACTAAGTTAAGGAGGTCACCCTGGATTAGGGTGGGCTCTAAATACAATGACTGGTGTCTTTAAGAGGAGAGGACACATAAAAACACATATAGAGAAGAAGGTCATGAGAAGACAGAGGCAGAGATGAGAGTTATGCCACCGCAAGTCAAGAAACACCTGAGGCCACAGAAGCTGGAAAAGACAAGGAAGAATCTTCTCTAGAGACCCCAGAGGGATCACGGTCCTGTCGACACCTTGATTCCAGACTTCTAGGCTCCAAAAATGTGAGAAAATAAATTTCTGTTGTCTTCAGCCCCCTCCGTTTGTGACACTTTGCTACGGGAGCCCTAGAAAACAAACACGTATGGGAATGCTCCCTTACGGCTGCCAAGTTGGGTGCTCCACACACAAGTTTGAAAAGCCCTGGATAAATTACTGTTGCCTCCAGAGTTCTTCATCAGTAAGAGGCACAGACTCTGGTGCCAAGCTGCCTGGCATATTAGTCTGCTCAGGCTGCCGTAACAAAATACCGCAGACGGGGGGCTTCAACAATAGAAATTTATTTCTCATAGCCTGGAGGCCAGGAAGTCTAAGATCAAAGTGCTGGCCAATTCAGTTCCTGGTGAGATCTACCTTCATGGCTCGCAGACAGCTGCCTTCTCACCACGTCCTCACACAGGAGAGAGAGCAAGAAGGCAAGGTAGCTCTCTGGTGTCTCCTCCTTCTCTTATAAAGACACCAATCCCATCAGATTAGGGCCTACCCATGTGACCTTGTTTAACCTTAATTTCCTCCTAAAGGCCCTATCTCCAAATACAGTCCCGTTGAAGTTTAAGTCAATATATGAATTCAGGTGTGGGAGGGACACAATTCGATCCGTAGCACCGGGCTTCAGTACAAGTCTTCCACATTTTAGCTACATACGTAATCCTAGGCATGCACATTATTTAACCCGTAAGCTTTCCGGATGTCAGGTTTCTCCTCTGTAAATGGGAATTTACAAAATGGGAAGCCACCTTACAGGATTGTTTAAGAATTACATGTTTAGACAATCGTTGACTTAAAATGGTTCAACTTATGATTTTTTGACTTTACAAATTTTTGTTTGAAGACGATACGCATTCAGTAGAAACTATACTCCGAATTTTGAATTTTGATCTTTTCCCAGGCTAGAAGTATGCTATATGATACTCTCTCATGATGCTGGGCCACAGCTCCCAGTCAGCCACATGATCACGAGGGGAAACTACCGGTACTCTTACAATCATTCTGTCCCTATACAGCCGTTCTGTTTTTCACTTGCAGCACAGTATTCAATCAATTACATGAGATATTCAATACTTTATTACAAAATAGCCTTTGAGTTAGATGATTTTGCCCACCTGTAGGCTAACATAACTGTTCTGAGCATGTTTAAAGTAGGCTAGGCCAAGCTATGATGTTTGATAGGTCAGTGTATTAAATGTGTTTTTGACTTAAGATATTTTCAATTTATGATGGGTTTATTAGGATGTAACCCCGTCATAAGTCAAGGAAGATCTGTATTAACATGTCTACTTTATTTTGAACAGTGCCTGACACACACGAAACACCTCATAAGGATTAGCTATAATTATAATTATCAGGACCTACACAAACCATGATCTGCCTCTGGTTTTTTGGGTTTTTTTTTTTCATTTTTTATGGTCAGTCCAGTAGAATAAATGGTTCTTCTTATAATTATGGCAGTATAGAAGAAGACGGTATTCCCTGAAAGCCACATTTCCAGATCCTAAGTATCAAGTTTCCTTTGGGCTTTGATTCATAGACTTGCGCTATCTCCTAAACTCCCACATTTACAAACATTTGTAATATTTGTACAATGCTGCTGCTCTGTTGCAGTTTGTCAACATTTGTCATCTTCCATGGGGGCCATAATGATATCACTGACCTCATGAAAATCAGAGGAAAAATCTGCTCGAGATCCCTTACCATTTAATTTAAGCATCACTGAGAAACACTCGGTGTTTCTTTTTTTGAGATTGCACACAAGATGATGATTTAGTCCTTGTACCTGCAGAAGATTCATTTACATGTCACTGTGTTAACTGTGGTTTTTCTTTTAGATCACAAGTTTCTTTGAAATTATTTCCTTCTCTTGTGCACATATGAAGATACAGCAATAGCTGCTAATGTATTGCCTCCTTTAGCAGCAGGATTTTACCAACAGTTAAAAGATCCCAGTTTCACATCAGCGTCATCTGATGCATCAAAAAATCATAACGTAAGAGCAATAGTGGTTTGGATTTTTCATAGAATTCGTAGGATAAAAATAAAATTATTGAAATTTGATTCTGTCAAAAGATATTCTGTTATAGATCTGACATTCTTGTGAATGCTTTTGTTAATTCAGTTAGTAAGTTCAGCACTACAGCGGTAAAACAAATATTGAAGAATAACATTATTATACTGATGTTCTTACTAAGGTAAAAACATAGAGATATTCTTAAACTGGTTATGATGCACATATAATTTCCAGTTGCGTCGGCAATGTTCTGTAAATAAAAATAGTAGCTATAATTGTCAAAATTTACAAACACATGCATAACTACCAAACTTTTTCTGATTAAGTTAATGTTAAATACAAAAAAAAGACATTTCTTTCTGGGAGCATATAACTTATCTTTTTGCTCCCCACATCAACAATATTCTGGAAATGTTGACTCTGAAAAACTGCTTTGTCAATCAAGCTAAATGTCCTACAATGGTATTGACATTTTTTAAGAAAATAATCCTCTAAATTTTTATGTATTTTTTTCAAGACAAGAAATTATAAGTATTCCAAGAATTCAACAAATGAAGCCCCTTAGAAAATTCCAGTTCTGAAGATTTCAGCAAATTGAAATTATCGGCAGCTTGTAAACAAGAACACACTGAAAGTATCATTACTTTCAAATTAACCATACAATACAAATTTGAATAATATTAGAAACTATGTTAAAAAAATAAAATTAATAAAGCCATGGTAAAAATATATGCTTTTTAGGAAAAAAAACCACCAGTGACATAACATTAGAGATAATTATGGCTAAGCCGTCACTAAAGTGTGTGAAAATATACCAGGAATAATTATTCAGGTTATGTTCATTTTTAAGTAAGATGTTTATTTTTTAAATATTACTTTTAAAAACATAGTGTTTTTGGAGAAAATTTTAGTTTTGAAAATATTTCTTGAATATGGTTATTTTATGTCCACAAATATAATTAATACAATTTGTCCATTCATAAATACATATTTCAAAATCATATCATCTTAATTAGTTTTATTATTTTTTTCGCTTCCCAAAGGGTACTGGTTTGAGAAACAAATGTATGTTCACCTTACTTAAAAGCCTTGTAAGACTTTGGCTTTTACTCTGCTGGAAATAAAAAACCATTAGAGCTAAGGAGTGACATGATGCAGCTTATAGATTATATATCTAGAACATACACATTCTTTTGTATTCTAAGATCAACTCTATCTGCCGTGGGATAAACAAAGTGGTGAGCCACACATGGAGACCATGTAGATTCCAATTGCAGTGATGCTGTGAGAGGTGACGATGTGTTAGCAGTGGTGATGGTGAGTTTGTTCAGATTTGAGATCTAGTTCAAAGGTAGAACCAAAAGCATTAGGTGGCAGATTGGATGTTGGGTATCAGAGACAGACAATAATTTTGGTCTGACGAACCAGCAGGTTTAGGGCTTGAGAAACTATGCAAATGAAGACACTGTTTTAAAAGACTAGGAAGCATTTCAGAGGATGAGTTTTGCTGACAGAAAGTGAAAAGATTCTAAGTCCAGTTTGGGACATTAAAGTTGAGATGCCTGTTAGACATCTGAGTGATACTGGCAAGGAAATAGTTGAACACATGAGTCAGGTTTAGAAGAGACTCGTCTGGAGGTACAACTGAAAATCATTAGATATGTAGACAACCCTTAAACCCAGAGGACTGGACTAGATCACCCAGGAATGAATCCAGGCAAAGAACAAAAGAAGGCAAGAAAGTAAATCTCCAGGCCTCCATTATTTAAAGATAGAGAAGCCAGCAAATGAAACTGAAAAGGAGTGCCCAGTATAATAGGAGGAAAACCAAAGAGTAGAATGTACTAGAAGAAAAGTGAAGGAAATGTTTCAGTGAGGCAGGTGATCAATGTTATGAAATGGTGCTGATGAGTCAAATATGAGGGGAAGTGAGAATTGACCATTGGACTTAGCAATGTAGTGGTCACAGTTGACCCTGACAATAGCAGTTATGGTGAAATAGTGAAGGCAAGAGCCTGACCAGAGAAGTAAAATTATATGATGTCTGGAATTTGTTTTTATATACTTCAGCTAAAAAAAGAAAATAAAGAGAAAAGGATAGATGTAGACAGAAGGGCAAATAATTGTTAAATCTGGGTGATAGGAACATAGAATTTCATTACTCTATTCTTTCTACTTTTGTGTATATTTGAAATTTTCAAAATAAAAACCTTAAAAGAGAAGAATAAAAGCAGAGAATCAAAGAGGAAATTATATACAATTTTTCTGAGTAGCTTAGTTAGAAAGTGGAGATGAGAAACGGGATGTTGGAGGAGTGCTAGCTGGAGAGGAGGTAGAGTCCGGAGAGGTTTTTTCTAAAATATATGAAAAATTATTACTTATTTGTATGATGATAGTAATGATCCAATAGAAAGGGGAAATTGATGGTGCACAAAAGAAAAAGGGAAGAAATGCTGGAAAGATGATTGAGCCTATAAGATGGGAGGGAATCTAACAGAAGGTTTAGTTTTAGATAGGAGAACAGCACAGTTACAGGAATGATGTAGGGTCTATGGACACAGTTGAAATTAATTGGATATTGTGGTAGATGAAGTATGTGGCGTCTTTATTCCAATTGTTTCTATTTCCTTAGTGAAATAAGCAAGGCCATAAGCTGAGAGTGAAGATGGATAAGAGAGTGTTTTAAATTTAAGAAGGAAGCAAGAAATAGTTACCTAGGAGAGTAGCAGAGTGAAAGGATTATGAGTTCTGGTGGGTCTACTGTGAAGAGAAGCCCCTGTGTAGATGTTGAGTACAAAGAGAATTGGATTCATTTGGAGTTCAGATTTCTTGGACTTGTACAATAAAGGGCAAGACAATGAAGGCTATGTGCAACGCACAAGGAGGAAAGAGAGTAAAAAGGTTATAGACTGAACAGACTCGGTCTCAGTAGCATGCACAAAGTCTAACAGGGATGGGAGTCTGGGCGATGAGTTTATTTATATGTTGACTGCATTAAAATGTAAAACTATTTTCATTAAGACACATCACAAAAGTAGAAAGAGCCTTAAAATTGAAAAAATATTTAATTTTTTATACTCATGTACATTTATGTACAATATACTGTATGTATTTCTCACCTCCTAAAAACAGTAAGAAACAAACACAATGCATAGACAATTCACAGGAGAGGCCAATAAACATACGAAATGATGTTCCACTTTGCTAGTAATTAAGAAAAAAATAGGTGAGTCATAATGAAATACCATTTCATAATAATTGAGTTGGCAAAAATGTAAAAAGTTGCTTAATATCAAATGTTGGCAAGGTAGGGAAGCATCAGGAATGTTTATACACTGCTAACGGGATTGGGAATTGGCACAACCACTTGGGAGAATGAAAATAGCATTGTTTGTAGAAAAAAAAAGAAAGAAAAGAAAAACTATTTAAATGTCTAAGCAGGAGAATAGATAAATGAATGTTGATATATTCATACCATGGGGGGGGGAATGAATATAGATAAATCTCACAAATATAATGTTGGGTGAAAAAACTGAAGCTACACATTGAAACTAATTATATAAAGATTTAAATATTCAAAACACTGTGTATTACTTAGGGATATATACATATATACAAAAGTATAAAATATTCATGACAGTACTAAATAGCAATATTAGGATAATGATTACTTCAAAGGAGAGATTGGCTGTGTACAGGAAAGACTTGTAAAGGAGATTTAACTGTATTGGGAAGGTATTTTCTTGAGCTGGGTGGTAAGTACGTGGGCACTTGATGTGGTATTCTTTACATAGTTTTGGACGTCTTAAATGTTAATAAAGGTTAAACCTAAAAACCAGTAATATATTAACTCGCAACTTCAGAGCTACTACTATAACAAAGTCTCCTTTTTTCTTTCTCTTCTCCTTTTTTCTTATCCTCGTACCCCTGCATCTTTTCCTTCTCGTCTTTCACTGCAGCATATGTTGACTCACTCCCTATTGGATTCCACCTACTGTGCTCCAGAAATGTATATATTTCTATGAATTTGTAGTCTTTTTCCAGTGCTCTAAATTTTGTAAATGGACCACACTGAGGAACGTGTATATATGGATAGGTAATTTCCTTGATCCTAACTATTGAAAGGGTAAAAATATTAGAGCAATTATTCTTCTCTGAATTCATCTATTTTCGTGAAATCTCATTAGTTAAACCCAATAGCCCTCTGACTCCCTGAGGCAAGCAAAAACCCTTACCTAAATCATATTATGAAGTTTGACAGACAGACCAATTTTCCAAAAGTTTAAGATTTTCTATTAAAGTTTCTATTCAGGTGTTTTTGGTTTATTTGTTTGTTTCTAGATGAGAAAATGTGCCAGTCTAGCTCACACATATTTGTCATATGGACCTTAAACTTTCGCTTTCTAATCTCAACTTACATCCTTCCAAATTATTAGCTAGTACCTGGGCTCTGTTTCAGTCACTTCTCTGAGGACTTGGGACTAATTTTAGCAACCATAGTGGACAACAACACCTAGTTTCTACAAATTTCATTTTTTCCTCTACTCTCCCTTTCCTTCAATCATCTGTAGGAATCTCTCTTCTCCTCAGATTAAATTCATGAATGAATTTGCAGTTGTCATTTTGATTGACAGTAGAGACAGCATTAGGTTACAAACACCACAAAATAAAACAGATCTCAAATTTGCACAACTCCGTTTACTGCATATCCAGGGAAATTTACGTACAAGTACAGCTCATTTCCTTAGTACTTTATACGCCTTTGTTAAAATTTAAAATGAAGACTAATCATATTGGCCTACTAATAAATATGCCTTTCTTTGTCCATTTAATCAAGGTAAGATGTCAGTGTTGCCTCTGTGTAATGTCTAGAAATAAGTTTAAATGAGTTAGCAAGTGAATACTCAGTGAGAGAAAGTGTTGAAGTTAAAATTGGATCTAATTAAAGCTATAGAGATAGAAATGTTTATCGAGGAAGTACATGTTTTTTCATGAAATAACATTAAGGCACGAAATCTATGTACAGTATTCAGCCACAAAGCAATTTAAACTTGATGTCATCGTGTTCCTGCACTGGTATATCCCCCAGGGGTACCTTTTGAGAATAATAGTAGTAAATGCTAATGGCAAGAACAAAAAGTTTCAAAATATTTTTAATTTAAAAGCCCCTTAATAAAATGGAATGAGTAAAAGGCTAGAAGCTTAAAGTTCAAATTTTACATTTTACTTCTTTACTCACCAGTCATTAATTGCTCATCTACTATGTGCCAGGAACTTGCTAGGCACTGGGGTGATCAAGATAAATAACACACAATTGTTACCAAGAAATTGTTGTCATTCAAGTCAAATAAATAAGGCTACATGACTTTGCCCAAATCAGTCTTTCAATGTCTTCTTTTCTAAAACAAGAAAACGCAGCTCCTAATTATGTAATCTCATTGATGTGATCAATGTGAATTCGAAAGTTCTACTTAAACTGTTAACCACAAATAGAAATGTCCTGAGGAGGAACCTGTGACTGTTTGGATGCCTCCCATGTCAACAACCCATTCCGAGCAAAACAGAGTCACATATGTTGAAGGAATAAAAGTAATTTAACTCCATGAGAAGTGTTACATGCTTTTCATGAGCACTGAGTTTCATTAATGAAGCCCAGATTAAAGACAACCAAACTGGGACTACTGGTTTCTCATTCAGCATGTAAGGAGTGTGGAAGTTGAAACTCTAGCCTAACAGCAAGTAAAAGGCTAAACAAACCGTAACATCAACAGCTCTTCTTAGATCCATAAGAGACGTGAGGTCACAGGGCAAATTGCTGCCCCTCAAATTGGAGAGATCAACAGGCAAATACAGAGAATCCCAATTTACCAGAGCAGAAACCTCCATGGGAAGCAGTGCGAGGGCAGGGAAACCTGACCTCTAGTTGATGAATTGCTGGAAGCTGTGTGGACAAGTCTGGGAGACTGAAAATTCTAGGGGGACCCAGCTGGCAAGGGGCTCCTACACTTTTGTGAGTTTTACCTCCTGGAGCCCTACATGGTTCTCACAGTGAATATCAGAGAAAAATCCCTTTGATCTTTCCAGATGGAGGGGAAAAGGAACCATTTTGAAATACCCAAGAGCACTCCGTTCTTCTTCACGAGGTCTTCCCCTAGGAGCAACTATTTAACCAGAGCCTAACTTGCTGGGATTTTATCAGAGCCTAACTGACCTGAGGGAAGGGAAGTAGCCAACTCCAGCCAGATCTAGCCTTCCACGAGGAGGAAGGGAAATACCTAACTCTAGCCCGCTCTAGCCATCGCGTCCCACCTGAGGGGCTGGGGGAGGAACTTAGCAGCACATGAGAAATTCACAATCCAGAGGTACAGACTCGCTAAAAGACTGAGACCTAATCATAGGACTATAGAAGGCGTCCCCTCCTTCTCTGCCTCAGCACATTACTAAAAGCCCAGTTACGGATGTTCCTTTTACCAGGTACATCGTATCAAGCAATCATAAAAAAAATGCAAAACATACTAAAAAGCAAAACTCACAATTTGAACAGACAGAACATCAAAACCAGACTCAGATACGGCAGGGAGATTGGAATTATCAGACTAGGAATTTAAAACAACTGTGGTTAATATACTGAGGGCTCTAATGAATAAAGCAGACAGCATACAAGAGCAGATGGGCACTGTAGGCAGAGAGATGGAAATTCTAAGAAAGAACCAAAAAGAAAAGCTAAAGATTCAAAAAAACTAAGAGAAATGAAAAATGGTTTTGATGGGCTTATTTAGACTGGACACAGCTGAGGAAAGAATCTCTGAGCTTGAGGATATCTCAGTCTCCAATCCTAGAGAGCAAAGAGAAAAAAAACAGAACAAAATATCCAAGAACTGTGGCACAATGACAAAAGGCGTAACATACACGTAATGGGAATACTAGCAGGAGAAGACAGAGAGAAAGGAACCGTGGAGCAGAACACCATGCACCAGTCACTAAGCCCTGGCCTGGGAGGACTCCAACTGCATGCAGGAAAGCATAGGTCGTCACTATGCCAACCACCAGGACTAGAAGTCCAAACACTTCTGCCCACTGCATCTTGATATCAGAGTCATGGAAAACACAGCACAGTCAAACACTGGACGAAACAAAACTTTACTTATGTAGAGAAAAGAAGATTAAATTCAGTAGTTGGGTTCAGTCTCCCATGACCAGCTGGTCTCTTCTGTCAGCGGATGCAGGGCAGTTTGCCTACACACACTCCTCTCATGCCACGGTGGAAGGACCCATCCCTCCCACACATATTTGTCCTCAAATATAACAGAGGGGTTATCCAGGTGCTATAAGACTCACTCACTTAAGCAGAACAAAAGAGCATAGGCTGAACTGAAAACAGGGAAAGGTATTCCACACAAGGTAATAAGCCTGGCACGGCCTGTGGGAGCTCTTTACCTCCCGGTAAGGAGGTGTTCCAGGCCCAAGGCTGAGTGGGAGTCAAAAGATTGTGCACACGAGACTGGCTTTCCCAACAGGATCAATGAAATACGTAAAACAATAATGACTGAGAATTTCTCCAAATTAACATCAGACATGGAACCACCGATCCAGGAAATTCAGAGAACATCAAGTAGGATGAATGACAGGAAAACTAAACCTAGGCATATCATTTTTCAAGCTACAGAAAATCAAAGATAAAAAATCTCAAAAGAAGCAGAGGAAAGAACCTTACCTAAAGAGGAGCAAAGATAAGAATTACATCTGATTTCTTCTCAGAAACAATGCAAGCAAGAAGAGAGTAGAGAGAAATGAAATAAAGTGTTGAGAGAAAAAAACCCCAATTTAGAATTCTGTACTCTTTGAAATTGTTGTTCAAAGGCCAAGGAGAAATAAAGACTTTCTCAAATAAACATTGAGGGAATTTGTTGCTAGTAGACATTGCAAGCAGTGTTAAAAGAAGTTCTTTAGAAAGATGGAAATGCTACACATCAGAAATTTATATCTACATAAAGAAAGGCAGAGTATAGGAGAAGAAATAAATGAAGATAAAATGAAAACTTATTTTTCTTATTCTTAAGTGATCTAAAAGATAGCAGTTTGTTCAAAGTAATAATAGCAACAATGTGTTTGATTACATATGCATATATATGCTTATTTATGTGTACAAATCAACAAAATGAATGACAGCAATGATACAAAGGAAAAGAGTGAGGGATTAGGATTATTTTTGTTATTATAAGGTACTCACACTACCTGTGAAGTAGTATGGTGTTATTTGAAAGCAGATGTGAATTTGTTGTAAATGCATGTTGCAAACTCAAGGGCACCAGTAAAAAAAAGTTGTCTCTCCAGTCCTAATGAGCAATAGAAAAGGAATATAATTTAGGAATAAAATGTAGGTAATATAGAGAACGTAAAATAAAATGTTATTATATGCTCTACTTACTTTACAAAAAGTAAGTAGTGTTAACGCACTCCACTCTAAAACCACAGTTTATCATTGTGATATCTAAAAGTTCCTCTGAGCTTTTACTGAATTTTTTAAATCCAGATTTAGCATGGTAAATGTAACTTTGCTAACAGATCAAATCCCCCGAAAAGAATCGAATCAGAATTGTTGTCCTCCTACTGGAGCTTTTTGGAAATTCTTCCCCTATTCTCATCCTTTTGACGAAAACACTCACCTTCTTAGATTGTTGGGATTGTCTGGTGAAATATAGAGATTTTCCCTCTGCAGCATGTCGAGTTTTGTGCCACTGGGCATGTTCTCCTGTTGGTCTCAGGAAAAGAGGGGCATGGGGTCCTGAAAAAAGTAGAAGGTGAAGGATCTCAGCAGCGTTAACTATATTATTATCTTTTTATCCTCTATTTTCATATTCCCCTAGAGTCTTAACTGTGCTATTGGTGTCAGAGGAAATAGACTATAGGACTGTATTGGGGTTTTTCAAATAGAATTTATTATTTTTTTAGAGCAGTATTAGGTTCACAGCAAAATTGAGTGGAAGATGCAGAGATTGCCCATTTCCCCTCTGCCCACACACATGCACAACCTCTCCCATTATGAACATTCCTCCACCAGAGAAGGACATTTGCTACAATCAGAGAACCTATATTCACACATTCACAGACAGAACTTGCTTTTCTGCCCTCTATGTAGGCCTACTAACCAATCTGTGGTTGGCTGTTTCGACCTCATTTGTCAATTCCTATACCATCGGTTATGACTAAGGTGATATGATCAAATGAAACAAGCCCTCTCCATGATAATGATTCCACCCATGTCATTGTGGAATCTGGGGGGCAATCCTGCAGCAGTTGGAAATTCTTTTGTTTTCTTTTCGTTTATATATATGCATCAAAATAATCTATTTCCAAGTAAAGATATTTTTAAAAGAATAATGTTGCATACGTACTCTTGTATCCTGGTTCCCACTCTCAATTCAAGAGAAAAGGTCAGAGTTTCTGAGCAAATTAAGTTTATCAGAGTAAAGAAAAATCCAAATTGGTTCTCCTCAGAGAGTTAAAGTTTGCTAGAAGATAAAGAGGTTTAGTTGGGGGTAAGGGAGAAGGTGGAGCTGGAGAGGGTCTCAAAAATTGGCTTAAAGTATCATGATGTGCTACAATATAATGATGTTTTACTCTAAATAGAAGAGAGATGATTAATTTACTGGACGAGTTCATCTTTAGAAATGTATTCACAAGGAAGGAAGAGAAGGAGGGAAAGAAAGAAAGAATGGAGGGAAGGAGGGAATAAAGGAAGGAAGGAGGAAGAGATGGAGGAGAGAAATAAGGAGCGGGAGGGGAAAAGAGAGGAAGAACATTCAGAAAGGACTTCCAAGTCTTTTGCCTTTACCTTGCAGCCTGTGATAGTAAGAATATCTTGCATTTAATTAACTCTCTTTCAATAAATTTCTCTACATTATCTCATTTTCCAATTCGTATAGTAATCCTGACAAGTAAACAAGACAAATATGTTCTCTGTTCTAAAGAGTCACCTTGTTAAGCTATTTGCAAGTCAGGACAGATTTTAGTCAAAGCTAGGCATCAGCCTCGGTCTCCTGATCCTCGTTTATTCATGAAATTTTTATCGAGTACCTAACAAATAGCAGTCACTATACTAGAACCTCAGAATATTGCCAAATAAATCAATAACAAATAAGTACAGAAATTTGCAAATATAAAAAATTTACAAAAGTCCAGTGGGGACAAGATAGACAAATAAGCAAAATCAACATCTAGTGCATACACAGAATAAAGAGATGACTGAATGATATAATACAGTGAAGAATGGAAAGATGGCTGAAGAAGAATGGAAGTTCAACAACGAGACCTCTGTCAAAAAGGTGCTTGGGATGCATCTCAAAGGGCAAGTAGAATTCTGACAAGTGGAGAAGAAGCATGGAATTCTGGGAAGCAAGAAAGGATGTGCAAATGCAGGGAAGTTGAAAAATAAATTCTGTTCAAAGAGGATGATGCATGGGAAACATGTGGTGTGGGAAAGCTTTGCTTTTATAGCATATCATATGTCTGTTCCTGATACAGCTTGTCATTTCAATTATAAAAAAAAAAATTTAAATCTTGTTGATTAGAGTGGAGTTCCACCCATCTAGTGTCTAAGGTCTAAAGTGAAGTTGTAAGGTGAAAATCACGTCTGGTCAAACACCCCTTAGTAAATACCATGTTGGACACTGATGTGCCTTCTCTTGATATGTAAGTCCAGCACAGCTGTTGTTCCCTCAGCCTTGGCATGGATAGCGGTTCTTTGGTTGAGCTTCAGCTGAGCTCTCCGGCTTGCATTTAGGACCATATGTATAAAAAGAACACAGCTTTAAAGAGTAGAATTATCCCATTCATCATGGCATCATTTTCACACCGTGAGAAGGCCTCTGAGACAACATGGGGAACAGCAGATTCGAGTACTGTGTCAGGCTAATTCTGGGGCAGATGCTCGTTCAGTGGATAAGTAGATCAAAGTACCTGCACCATTTACATTCTTTTTTTTATCTTCAGTCTCTTTCTCTCCAGACTTCATATACTTGATTTGTATATTTTTTTTCCAAAGATTGGCCCTGAGCTAACCCTATTGCCAATCTTTTTTTTTTTCTTCTTCTCCCCAAAGCCCCCCAGTACATAGTTGTATCTTCTAGTTGTAGATCCTTCTAGTTCTGCTATGTGGGACACTGTCTCAGCACGGCTTGATAAGCGGTGCTAGGCCCGGGCCCAGGATCTGAACCAGCAAAACCCTGGGCTGCCAAAGCGGAGCACACAAACTTAACCTCTCAGCCACGAGGCCGGCCCTTGATTTGTATACGTTAAATGAGGACATGATGTCCTCCACAGCATTTGTCTGAGAGATTCATCCTTCATGCAACAAATATTTGTTGTGTGACATCCATAGGCCAGTCATTGGTCCAGGTACTGGAGATACAAACAGTGATCAAAAACAGAAAATGTAATTGTAATAAAAATTATGTTAAAGTAAATAATTGCTAATCAAATGGGAAGAGAGGCAATGAGAATGATGGGAAGTGGATGGGGATAATTTCAATTTTAAGTAGGGCTTTTTATGGTAGACATTTAAGAAAGTGACTTTTGTGCAGAAACCGGAAGAAGAACAAGTGAGTCATCTGGTTTTGGAAGAGCAATCTAGATTCTCAGAGTCCAGCGGTAGAAGCAGGAAGACCAATTCAGAGACTATGGCAATAATCCAGGTGAAAGATGAAGGTGGTTTTGACCAGAGCAGTAGCAGTGGAGGCAGGGCAGGGTCAAACTCTGAATGTATGTTGAAGGTATTTCCCCTGGCTGGGGATATAAATTTGGAGAAAATTTTAGCAAGAGAAACAAAGTGATGTAATTAAATTTTTCATGGATGAACCAGGAAACAAGGTGATAATCATAGGCTGAATCTAAATCAACAAAGTAAAGTATCAACATGCTATCTTGAGAGAGCAGATAAGTGTCTATTAGCTATTTAATTAGTGTTTCTGCACTGTCTTGCAGATTTGCAGCAAAGAGGCAAACCTCCTTCCATAATTAAACAAGAACTGTCCGTGACAAACATAAAATGACTCATTCTCATAAGACTACAGCTTATGTGTAGGGAGCAGATAGATGGGAAGGATCATCATTTCCCAGAGATGTAAAAGATTGGTACAACAATTGTAAACAGGTTAGAACTATGAAATAAGCAATAACCTAAAAACTACAGTCAAGGTACTATTGTTTTGCAGTCATTTGCAATTTCATTTTTCATCATACAAGTAAATTAAAAAAGAGAGAAACTGCTGGCACACTGATGACACTCACATGATAATGATAGTTCAATCCAGCCACCTCCCCTGGAAGGTGTTCTGTTCACAGGCCTGAACTCAGCTGCTTTGCTACTGTCTCTATTCTTGCACCTATTCCTCTTCCCCTGTTCTTGCATTACTCAATTACTCTCTTTCAAGGCTATGGTTAGCAGTGTTTTGCTTTGAAGCACTGCCCTAAAAAGGCTATTTTTATTATTGTTGATGTTTCCATGACTACACTTTCCAACATCCTCTATAATTTCTTTCTTTTTCTAAGTGTACCATTTCTCAATCTCATTAGTATTTCTTCTTCCATCTAGTTTGAGGTCTAAGGGAGAGATTTCAAAAGAGATACTAGTCTCCTAGATTTAAGAGAAATAGCCATGTCCTAGAGCATAATTATTTTTCAGGGTCTCGGATGATAATCATGATCTTAGAGAGTGATGTTTTAGTAAAGCTATGTCTGTGAATATCTTTAATTTTTCATTGGCATTTTAAAGCTTTCTTAAAGTCACTGATGGATCATATGATGCAATTGGAAAACCACTAGTTCAATTATTAGGACATCTGAATTATTTTCCCAGTTTTAGTATTAAATAGTTATGTGATACTTATCAGGACCCTTAAATTCCTTGTGTTTCTGTAAAAAGAAGTTTATATTGCTCTTCCGAAGTTTAAATAGTATCACGTTTAAAAAAAAAATTTTTTAAGTTTAAGGTACACTGCTAATGCATTAAAAGTAGCCCCGCTGTTATATTGCAAACAATTTCCTACACACTTCAGTGGGATATTTAATATGCTTGACTTTGGGGCCATCATCTTTAGAATGAAGATAATAATATCAACCTTAAATTGTTGTGTGGTTATAGAATATAATGTAGGTGAAAGGCTCAAGCACAATCACCAGTATATAATAAATAGGTATAATATGGATTAACAAATAATAGAGAGAATAAGTATATGTTCAATTGTTTCCGTAGAGGCAAATTTGTTTAAGGCAGGCATAGGATTGAGCTTAGATGCAACATGAAAGCAAATTTAAAAATAAAACAACAGAAAATGTAAGACAGTAAGGATAGGTACCAATGAAACAACTTGGAGATCATATGGCTCATCTAAAAACATTCTAATTTAAATGCTTTTTAATCCACAATGCTTGCAAATCAAGGCACATATGGGGTTGAATTTGGTCAATGATCCAACAATGACATCTGAACTAGTGGGACCTCTTGCTGTAAAATAGTTACAGGCTTGGATATTGGTACACGTATTAAAAAACGTGTAGGATTGGAATAATTATTACCACATTTCTTAGAATTCCAAAAGTGAAAAAGACTTAGACTTCAATCACCAGGAGAAAATAATATTAGTCCACTCTTGGCAAAGGCTCAGTTGGGCAAACAGAATCAGAGTAGGCATTTTTTTTTTTAAAGATTTTATTTTTTCCTTTTTCTCCCCAAAGCCGCCCAGTACATAGCTGTATATTCTTCATTGTGGGTCCTTCTGGTTGTGGCATGTGGGACGCTGCCTCAGCGTGGTTTGATGAGCAGCGCCATGTCCGCACCCAGGATTCAAACCAATGAAACACTGGGCCGCCTGCAGCGGAGCACGCGAACTTAACCACTCGGCCACGGGGCCAGCCCCCAGAGTAGGCATTTTAAACAAAAGGGATTTAATACAGGGTCTTCATTACTCAGGTGTTAGACAACTAAAAGGGTATGAAGGGAGCACTACAGTGATTCAGTGAAATAACAGCAGAAGCCACCACAATTAGGTTTGAAAGAACAAAAGGGAGGATGTGGGGTTACCAGATCTCAGAAGTTTAGAAGAGGAGTGACATAGAGTTGGTGCTTAGTCTTATCAGGAGGCAGTAGTATTTCATTCTTGATGTCATCTCTGAGGTCACAGGGCTAGTGTACGAAGTGCAGAAAGATGCCAGAGGCTGGTGGCACCAACTGCTGCTGGAGCAACACTGACAGGAACTGGAGACTACAAGGAATGTACCTCCTTCCCTCTGCTCAACTTCCAATCTCCCTTTGGTCCCTCCTTTAGTTAGAACCTAAGAGCAAGGGAGTCTGGAAATCTAGTTTGCAGAATCTCAGAATCTCAGCCCTAGTCACCAAGCTTGGGTAGGCGTAAGACTGAGACACAACAGATTAACACTTGGCCCACAGTCTTTTTCTCTGACAACTTTGCAGAATGTTTTTTATGATGGTAGAAGTGAATCATCTTACTGGTGAATTGCGTTAAAGGCAACTAACTCACGCGGGACCTGGAGTATCATGTACTCTTTCCTTTCGGAACAGCAAAGCCTTAGGTGGAGCACACCTTACTGCCACCTTCTTGCTCTTTTACAAAGTTAACTTCAATTTATGTTAAAAGGAGAAGGAAATACATGTATTAGTCTTCTACTGCTATGTAGCAAATTAGCACAAAACAAACTTAAAAGCGTGAAGAAAATAAATTTATTATCTCAGTTTCCATGGCCCAGGAGTCTGGGTATAAGTTAGCTGGGTCCTCTGCTCAGGATCTGATAAGCATGAAATCAAGTTGTCGCTCACTCTCTGATTCTCACCTACGGCTCTCAATCCTCTTCCAAGCTCACTAGTTGTTGGCAGAGCTCAGTTCCCTGCGGTTATAGGACTAGGTTCCTGTTTTCTTGATAGCTGTTGGCCAGGAACTTCTCTCAGCTGCCAGGGGTTGCCTCTCTCCATCAGCTGTTCACAACATAGCTCTTAGTTTTCTTCAAGGCCAGCAGGAGCATGTCTCTCTGACTTCTTCCTCTAATACCAGCTGGAGAAAGTCTCTCCTGGTTAGATCAGGTCCACCCAGGAGAATCTCCCTTATGCCGTACAAGGTTATATAATCTCGAGAGTGAGGCACAATCACATTAACAGTTTCTACCCACACTCAAGGGAAGGAGGTTATCCAGGGTGTGTACATCAAGGAGCGGGAATCTTGGGGCTCATCTTAGGCTCCTGCCTACCACACCCTATTATGGTCTTAGACAATGGCTTGTTGTCTCAGAAAGCCTGTTGATGGAATCTTATGCTTTGATTAATAAGGCTATTACCCACTTTACTTTTCATGTTTATTCTTCTTTTTAATATTTAGCAATACTCTTTTTTACAAAAACTGTATATACTTAAGATGTACAACATGATGATTTGATATATATATTATCTGATATATATAATGAAATGACTACTACCATCCAGCTTATTAATATATCTCCTCACAAAATTGCCTCTTTTTTTGAGATGGGAGCCCTGAAGTCTCTCTTAGCAAACAAAGCTGAAGTCATTTAACAATATTCTTTTTTTTAATTGAAGTATAATTGACATACAATATCCTGTCCATTTCAGGTGTACATCATAGTGATTTCATATTTGTATACATTACAAAATGATCATCACGATGTCTAGTTACCAGCTGTCACCATACAAAGTTATTGCAATATTATTAACTATATTCCCCAAGCTGTACATTATATTCCCCTTACTTATTTGTTATATAACTGGAAGCTTGTATCTCTTAATCCCCTTCAACTGTTTCACTCACCCCCCAACCACTCCTCCTTCTGGTAACCACAAGTTTGTTTCCTGTATCTCTGAGTCTGCTTCTGTTTTGTTTTATTTGTTCACTTGTTTTGTTTTTAGATTCCACATATAAGTGAAATCATATGATGTTTGTCTTTCTCTGTCTGCCTTATTTCACTCCGCTTACTGCCCTATAAGTCCACCCATGTCATCACAAATGGCAAGATTTCTTTTTTTATGGTTGAGTAATATTCCACTGTATGTATAGACCACATCTTTTTTTATCCAGTTGTCTATCAATGGACATTTATTTTGCTTCCATATCTTAGCTATTGTAAATAATGCTGCAGTGAACATAGGGGTGCATGTATATCTTTTAATTAGTGTTTTTGTTTTCTTTGGATAAATACCCAGAAGTGGAATTGCTGGATCAAACGGCAGGTCTATCTTTAATTTTTTAGGAACTTCCATAGTGTTTTCCATCATGGCTGCACCAATTTACATTCCCAACAGGGTACATGGGTTCCCTTTTCTCCACATCCTCACCAACGCTTGTTGCTTTTTCTCTTTTTGATAATAGACATTCTGACAGATGTAGGGTGATATCTCATTGTGGTTTGGGTTTGGATTTCACTTATGATTAGTGATATTGTGATATTGACCATCTTTTCATGTGCCTGGTGGCCATCTCTGTCTTCTTTGAAAAAAAAGCCTATTAAGTCCTCTGCCCATTTTTTAATTGGGTGGCTTCTTTTTTTGGTATTGAGCTGTGTAAGTTATTTATATATTTGGAATATTAACTCGTTATTGGATGTATGGTTTGCAATTATCTTCTCTCATCCAGTCGATTGCCTTTTTGTTTTGTTAATGGTTTCCTTTGCTGTGCAAAAGCATTTTAGTTGGATGTAGTCACATTTGTTAATTTTTGCTTTTGTTGCCCTTGTCTGAGGAGATTGGTCCAAAAAAATATTGCTAAGACTGATGTCAAAGAGCTGACTGCCTATGTTTTCTTCTAGGAGTTTTATTATTTCAGGTCTTACATTCAAGTCATTAATCCATTTTGAATTTATTTTTGTATATGGTATAAGATAGTTTCATTCTTTTGCAAGTAGCTGTCCAGTTTTCCCAACATCATTTATTAAGGAAACTCTCTTTTCCACATCGTATATTCTTGCCTCCATAGTCATGGATTAATTGACCATATATGTGTGGGTTTATTTCTAGGCTCTCTATTCTAGCTTTGCACTCTTTTCTTTTTTTTTTGAGGAGGATTAGCCCTGAGCTAACTACTGCCAGTCCTCCTCTTTTTGCTGAGGAAGACTGGCTCTGAGCTAATATCCGTGCCCATCTTCCTCTACTTTATACGTGGGATGCCTACGACAGCATGGCTTTTGCCAAGTGGTGCCATGTCTGCACCCAGGATTCGAACCGGTGAACCCCAGGTCACTGAGAAGCAGAATGTGCGAACTTAACCGCTGCGCCACTGGGCCAGCGCCATAGGCTCTCTATTCTATTCCATTGATCTATGTGTCTATTTTTGCTCCAGTACCATACTGTTTTGATTACTGTAGCTTTGTAGAATAGTGTAAAATCAGTGAATGTAATACGTCCAGCTTTGTTCTTCTTTCTCAAGATTGCTTTGGCTATTTAGGTTCTTGTGTTTGTGCTTAATTGTTCAAAAATGCTTAGAGGAGAAGAGGTGAGTGGTTATGCTACCTTGAAGAAAAGAGCCTCAAGTCTTTAAAGTAGACTCCAAGGTCTTTCAGGACCCGAATACCAGGTTGAGAGGTCAGAACTCCTCATGCAGCTAGGACTGAAGCTTTCTGTCCTGTGACCAGACTCATCTGTGGATGATGTCAAAGTGTAGTTTCCTCAGATATGAGGCTATGGCTGTGTTTACAAAAAGAAGAGATCCACCTTAGCGCTTGTCCGTTATCTCAAGTTATATCAGCAGAGGTTTAAGTAGAGATAAAGATTTACATGCTGGGGTCAAGGCAAGTGTCCTCAGTGACTTCTAAATGGGCAGGCAACTTGACTTTCTGAGGGCTCACTCCCCATTTAGACAGGCCAAGCATGTTTTTAGAACAAAAAAGACTCACTGCAAAATGAGCAGTTTCAATGTATAGGTTTTTCATTCTCATTTGAAAATTCAAATTAGGTATAAAAATAATACACACTTATTATAGCTGGAGCCACAGATAGATGCAACTTTAGGATGCACCATTCACATTTTATTCTGTGGAGTTGTCATCAAGGGGGTTCATTCACATGGCAAACATTGCCTATGGCATCTTGGAGTGATATAGTCCAGTGGCCCTGATTTTAAAACATTGAAACAGTACATTTGTAAAAAATTAATAATATTGCTCAATCCCAACCATCCTTTCCCTTTGTAATTACTTTGATATAATCAATTGGGTTAATATTGTTAATAATAAAAGGATGATTTGAGTCCTTCCACATCTTTATCTTTGCTTGTTCAGATATATGCAAACCGACACACCTACACAAGTTTTTTGAAACCAAATCATGTTATCCATATTGCTCTACACTTGCTATCTTCTTTTAATAAACTTCTAAGTACCTCATTGGCCAAAGAAGAAATCCCAATTAATGGGGAGTTGTTTTTCAATGGGTATAGATTTCAGTTATGCAAGATGAATAAGTTCTAGAGATCGGCTGTACAATCCAGTGCCGACATTTAACAATACTATATTGCACACTAAAACATTGGTTAAGCAGGGAGATATGTTGTGTTCTTACCACAATAAGAAAAATAGAAAAACTGAACAGGAAAAAATGCAAAGATATTCAAATGGATAAAATGGTGAAAAAATATCCAATATTATTTTTCATAAGCAAAACAGATTAATAAATTGTGATATCAAGGGTGATAGAAGTCAGAATCATGGTTATACTGGGAGTGGGGAAATGAATGGTGGGTGGATTAGCAGATGTTTGGTCCTGTCCAAAACATCCATAGGACATTTGGTCCTGTCCAAAACGTCCATGAGCATATTTAGCCCATGCCAAATGGTTTTGGACGGGAGCAAATATCAAAGACCTTTTTGCATGGGCCAAATGTCTGATGGACATCTTGGATAGGAGCAAATGTCCTGCAAGGAGTAGGGGATCTAACAAGGCTTCTGTGGTATCCATACATTATATATCTTATTCTGGGTAGTGGATATTGTGTGGCTTCATTTTGCAAAAATGTATCAAATCTCACACCTAAGATTTTGCACTTTTCGGAATGCATCTTACACTTCAAGAAAGAGAGTTTTAAAAAGGTAATCTCATGCATCCTGGTGATTACCACTGCATATGCTAACATATGCCAGAACATAGCGACATCTCAAATGTTCTTTCCAAGGGAGGTCATGGATATGTATATGGAATTTCCATAACCCCCCCCCCCAGCCAAACATGAGTTCAATTTCATAGATTATAGACTCTAAATAAACAGCACAGAATAACTGGCATCCTGGTAAAATGGAAAAAAGATTTTTTCTTTTCTTGGATATTTTCTATGTAACTCTATTCCCCTCAATACTGCTGACTCTCCGACCGGCAACAACAATGTAGGTTATAACAAGTAATACATTTATTGCTATGGGAATTGGGAATTTGATTTCTTCTCTTAATTTTTGCATGGACATATATTCATATATGTTCTATTAGCTCTGACACTTTAAAAATGTTAACACACATACTTGACTCAGAACTGAATTAATTCAACTCTTGAGATGCTGAAGGAATATCACTCCTTCACGTGGAAGATAACTCAGGCTACACAGAGATTGCAGGATCTCCATCTCTCACCAACCCTCTGATCAAGGTGCCTCTGGCTGCGAGTAAACATCGAAAAATTAGGGAGAAGATAATTTTGGATTTTAACTCCTTTGAAGCTTAATTTAGAAGTTTTATTTTTGGAATCAAATTTCTTCCTGGAAATTGAGCACAAAGAATTTACATTGCTCAAGTTTAGCACATTTTAATGGAATGGTGTACTATTTAGAGTGTTTTGATGCTGTCACTTGGGTTTGTTATCTAACCTCTGTTGTGCTGTGTTAGACAACATGACTGTACTAGTTTGAATTAGGGGGAAAGTGTTAGATTTCTAGCCTAAGCAGTAGTGTAGCCTTGTAATTAAATAATATACTACGCTAACCCTATTTCAGAGACTGCCTATGTCAAAACTTAACTGATAATTTCTGGTCCTAAAAGGATGCACCAAAAAGCAGATTTTGATAGCTAAAACTCATGAAAGCTGGAGCGGGGTGGCCCTGATCATTGCTGGAAACCACCCCTGGGTGAGAATTGCCCACCAATGACTTACCACTTAAGTGTGAATCCCACTAGGAGAGGAGAATTTAAGAGCTGATTTGTTTTCTCTTCCCACCCATAGTCACTCAGGAAGGTGAATTCTGTTACGTGATTGCACCTTGCTTTCTCTCTCATTGGCCCTGCTTGCCTGATGATTGAGTCCATTTTCTTTCATGTTTCTTTTCCCATATTGAAAGTTCCTTGGAATATGGTTTTCTGCCATTTGAATATAAAATAATATATAAATACAGATGTAATTTACATTTATTTGATTACATACGACTCCAAGTTTCTTTTACTATGTTTATTAACAATTCCTGCTTTCTCTTCTCTGAAATTCCTGTGTATATCTTTTGCTTATTTTCTGCTGAGTAATTTTTGATTTGTAGTTTTTATATAGTCAAAATATCCTCCTTTTGTGGCTTACAAATAGTTTTTGTTGGTTTGTGACATCGTTTCACTTTATTTTTATGTGTCCTTGGAGGAGCAGAACTCTAATGATTATCATTTTATTTTATTTTACTTATTTATTTATTGGTGAGGAAGATTGGCCTGGAGCTAACATCGATGCCAATCTTCCTCTATTTTGTATATGGGATGCCACCACAGCATGGCTTGATGAGCAGTGCGTAGGTCCATGCCCCAATTCTGAACCTGCAAACCCCGGGGCGAAAGAAGCAGAGCGCTCAAACTTAACCACTACGCCACGGGGCAGGCCTCTTGATTATCATTGTTTCTATGTCATATTTTTTTGGTCTTTTGAGATGGAGACAGACAGATGTCCTTGTAAATTCCTTTTGCTGTTCAGAAAATTTTTAGTAACGTACCCTTTTGCTAATGTGTAGCTCTTCTTTACTACCCCAGATTAATGCAGTGGTGTCCCATTCATCTCTCTCTATTCTGGTAAACCTAAATATAATGTCTAATTTCCTACATGTATATCATTTACCTTTAAGATCTAGATACCTGATGCATTTGCTCCTAGAAACATACCTTAGCTTTTACTTATTGCTTACAATTTTGGTTTCAGCAAACTATTTCCATTTTTGGATCCCTGGTAATTTTTCTTACTTCTTTGTAAGCTTAGTCACTCATTTAAATATAAACATGTTAAAATGTATCAAAGATCAAGTTGTATTGGAGAAGGAAGTTACGTTCATTTGTTTGTTTGTTTTTAGAATATCTAATCAATCATAAAGCTGGAAGCAGAGGTTTCTAATATATAATGTGGCTCTTTTTCAGATTCTTTGATTTTAAATCATTTAAGAGAGGACAGTCTGAGACTTGAAGCCAAGATTATGGATGATCAGGACGTAAAACTGAGTATTTTCTCAAAATGATGCTATCCATAACTTCAACATTTTTTATTCTAATTTTTGACTGTAAATTCTCATTCAGAATTAAGAGGCACGTGATTTGCTAAATTCTTTTTATAATATAATCTGATTTCAAAGGTCATTAGAATAAGTTAATTTTGATTTTTTAAATGTTATTTCTTCTGAGGCTCAGTAATTTGCTCCCAATCTTGAAATGCTCAATAGTCATAAATATTATCTATTAGTTTTTGTGTGTGTATATATACACACATATATATACATATAAATAAATACATGTATATATATACACACACATACATGTGCACATATATATGATTTTAACATGATTTGAAACAATGGAAAATTAGCTGCTTGTCTTGGGTCAAATGATGCTAAATTAAAAACTATCTACAGAATCATCAATGATAATTGAAAACAGGTTAATACTCTCCTCTGTAGTCTTCCATTTTCTGAAAAACATTTAGACTTACTCTTGATATAAGCTCATTAACTTAAAAACCCTGAGTGTGTAGTAAATCCAGCAACGACTGACTGGAACGCTGTTAGGAGATTACATGAGTTTCTTTTGCAGTTAACAATGCCCCTCTTATAGGACTGCATGTAAGTGGACATAATCTCTCAGATCCAAAGAGAATTCTATCCTGACTCTAAATGTACATGGATAAAGGCAGGAGCAAATTGCTCTGCCATATAGAGAGTTGAAGTCAACAAAATCATTGCTCCATTCAATGATGTTTGAAATAAAAATGTGAACAAAACTGAATAAAAATAACAAAATAAACAAACTCTATGTTACATGAGCCAAAGAATACTTCAAAGTATATGGAGTAACTAGTGATTGGCATTTTTATAATTATCAGATTAAAGAATGCTTTCACTTCTAAAGACATTTTCCTTTTAGATGATTAGATGATTTTGCATTTTCTGGAATAAAATCAAGCTCTCTATTTAAGTTGGCACAAAGAGGTTTGATTTTACACAAAGAGTCCTTTGGGTGTTAAATTGCTTATCTTATCTGTCTTCTGACTTAGTATCATCATGACCGTGTGTGGCAGTGACCTGAAGATGAAAAAAATTAAGCATCACATTCTACACGTGTCAAATCTAATTACATATTCAACTGCTGACTTATGTATTGTCCTTACTCCAAGATATTATGTTCTACAAAATATTAATTCTAGACGGAAAAATAAAACACAGATACGATCCAAAAAGGTAAATATTTGTGACGTCTTTCAGAAAAAAACAAATTATACATTTCTCTTTCAAATATACTTCCACAAAAATAGGAACGTTTTATTATTTAAAGAAAATATAGCATATGAGATAACTGTAATTAAGTTTTAAGAAAATAGCATTGCCGGCCCGGTGGCGCAGCGGTTAAGTGAGGACGTTCCGCTTCGGCGGCCCAGGGTTCACCGGTTCCCATCGCGGGTGCAGACATGGCACTGCTTGGCACGCCATGCTGTGGCAGGCATCCCACATATAAAGTAGAGGAAGATGGGCATGGATGTTAGCTCAGGGCTAGTCTTCCTCAGAAAAAAAGAGGAGGATTGGCAGCAGTTAGCTCAGGACTAATCTTCCTCAAAAAAAAAAAAAAGTAGCATTGATTTCATAACACCAACAAAATTTTCATGAAATCTCACATGAAAATCACGTTAAATCAGATTAAAGATCTCCTAAATAGCAAGTTTCTTGTTATAAGATAACCTTTGAGCGCTAATAAATCTTATCAATGATCTTATCTAACGCTTATATATTATAAATGGGAAAACTAAGGTCTGGAAGCATTAACATGATTTGACCAAAGTAACAAGCTTACAAAGTGACAAAGTCAGAACAGACATCCCAGTCCTCTGGTTTCTCATGTCAAAATATTAATGCAAAATTACTGGAAGAGAAATGATTAAAGACTCACATATTCCTGTATTTCCATAGTAGCAAAGGAATTGCACAATATTATAATATTGCAGGGCAAAATTCCATATAATATGAATATGGTTCATTTTATTCTATGCTATAGTTTGACCTTTTGACATGAAACTGAAATGCGATTAGTTAGCAGGGTCTTCTAAGAGAAGCTTGAGTTAACGAGCCTCATGGCAGATTGCAATCAGGAGCATTCACTGTAGGGAAGACATTTATGTCAAAATACAACTCCAAGCCAGTGATTACTGTTGCAGTTTGGGTTCTGACATGATAATTAGCAAGACACTTTTCCCAAAAATATTTTCTCAAAAGTTAAATGGATAAAGTATATGCATGGAATTAGTGCCACATTTTATACTGATCTGAACTGGGCTTCCTTGTGGTCACGTAATTATTTCATTACAGTGTAAGCTGTCACTTAAAAATTTAACTACAATTTCTGTTGATGAGTGATTTGGGGGATTTGAAAAATATATGGAATCTGCAGAGAACACACAAAATGAAGTATAGAGAGTCAAATTTTATTCACCTTTATCCCCATACAATGATAACTTGAATACTAGCCACTTCATGAATAAGTCTTTGACTATGTACCATATGTCATCAAATATCAAAATTAAAAATAGAGAATGTTAGAAATGATGCGGGGTCGGTGAGCCGAGGAGTCGAAAGAAAGATTTCTTAGACTCTCAAGATCTGGCAGTAGTGCTCTTTTATTTAGAGAATAGTGTGGAATAGCATGGGGACAGGACCCATGGGCAGTCAGAGCTTCTGCTGCCGCCGCTTCTGCTGCCCCCGCTGGCATGGGGACAGAACCCATGGGCAGGCAGAGCTGGTGCGTGGGGACAGGACCCACGGGCAGTCAGAGCTCCTGCTGCTGCCAGTTGAGGGTTAGAGCTAAATTTAAGGCATAGGTATGTGAGTTATCTCTTTACAAGACAAAGAATATGTAAAAAAGTTAAAATGGTATCAGTGCCCATATGGTCTGGCCATTTGGCGGTCCCACAACTTTTAGATAAGAATCAAACCGGGTTGAGTAAATGGCAGAAGTCACCGCTTGAATTTTATCCTCGGCTAAAGAAAAGGAGGATTTGTGGGGGGGAGGGTCAGTTACATGAGGTTGCCAGACAGTAACCAACTTAAGTTCTTGCCTCTGGCATTGACCAAGAGCTTCTAGAGATAAGACCATTCCCCCTTCTTCCTGGCACAGAGAGGGAGGCATCTTCACAGATAGAGGTTTCCCTTAGAAACGTAAATGTTTCCCAACAAAGGAGCAAACAAATTCCACTCCTTGGAGCCTGAATCTCATCTGTAGTTTTAAAACTAACCAGCCTAAAAATCCTCATCATAAGCCATTTTAAAATTAAGCAGCCTAAAAATCCTCATCAAAAAGTGCTGATTATTTTGAAGCTGTAGTCTACGGACACAGAATATACTGATGGGGAACAAAATTTGCCACCTCAAAATGTATCTCTTTAACATGAGCATTATTTTAGCTGATTATTTTTAAGTTTTTCTTATTACCTCCCCCAGGAATTATCTAAAAGAATTTAGATGGAGGACCTGTTCCAGGAAAGAGCCATCACCATAGATAACTCTAGTATAACATGAACTCAGTGTGGTAGACAGAGAGGAACCTAATAATGCCCCTTTGATCAACATCCTCTCTATGTCTCATTGTCTCTACATGGCCCAACAAACCTTTGTTTATCAAACATTAACTCTTTAACTCTTCATCTTCCTATAAACTGCCTCCTACTCTTTGAAGGCTCAGACCCCTGCCCGCCTCCCCTTAGTGCAGAATAACAACATTACCCCATTTTGCCTGACTAGCTTTGGAATTTTTAATGCTCATGTGAATTTCCTGTGCACACACATTATATTTTATTTTTTTCTGTTAACCTGTCTTATGTCATTTTAATTGTTTGACCTGCCATAAGAACCAAGAGGGCAAGGGGAGGAAATTTTCTCCTCCCTCACAGTACTAATCTTAGGAAATATATCTCAGCAACAGAGGATAGTAACACAGAACATATATTTGGGGATATGACGTGAAGTCATTTCCATTCTAATGATGTATTCAGAAGTCAAAGTAAAAGCCAGTGTCATCTACCATAGCTGCCTACTTGATTGTTCTGGTGAAAATTTACTATGGTGGCTGAAAGCAATTTTCCTAATCCCATCTTTGTCCCTAAACAACATAGGAGAGTGGTATCACTAAACCATAATTCAGTGTTGTGAATACAGTGAGAGGAGGACCCAGGAAATATCTGCTGAATTTCAACAGTCGTTAACGTAACTCTGTTACCTGAAGAGAATATGTTTGCAACTAATAATACCAGTGTGAAAGCAGTATTTCTAAAGTGATAATTAAAATGCATTTCCATTTCATATCTAGGGGATTTTGCAATTCAGAGCATCCTGCATTCATTCTTACACATTTATGCTCTGTTCTCTCTTATTTTTCCTTCTGCCAATACTGCCAAGTACCAGATGCACATTAAACATATTAAAGTGGGTGATGCACAAATGTTAGCTTTCCTATCAGTAAGGAGAAAGATCACATTCTCCCTCACAAGTGTTAAGATGACATCTTAACCTCGAAACTTCCCTCTTCAAGATCTTTTGTACTTTTATGGAACATCATTCTTGATTTCCTAGTGAGTTGCCTACTGAGGAACATTCTATGGGGGGGGAGGGAATTAATTGATAACCCCATTTTTGGTTTTGCGTATCATGTATTGAAAAACAATTAGAAAATATTTAAAAAGCCCTGCTTAGTTTTTCAGAGTTTGAGGAAGGTGGAGAGGGCAGAGAGTATGGCATCAAAGATGAAAAAGACACCTTTTCGCAGTCTAGGGTTTTATGCTGACACATATCAACATGAGTCATTTGCTGGCTTTCCAAATGCTGTAGCAAAATGTTACAGCAAATAGGTCCTAATTAATCCTAGAGTCATTTACATAATGTTGCACATACTACTCAATCGAGCATGCTTCAAAGTCAGCTCCCTGTAATCCCCCTTGAGGTTTTATAAAATTGAGGAATTGGCAAGTCATTGTTTTCCTGGAAATATAGGAAAAAGGGAATAAGATGTGGCTCCAGACTTGCAGTCTCCTGTAGCCCATTAATATTTGGTAAGTGTGGTACTTGTTACATGCCAATCACGGGTTGCTGGATATATTTTAGAGATGCACACCCACCTCATTAAGTCAGAGGAATGAGGCAAGACCAGTATTCCAAACGAAGCCAACATTGCTCTGCTTTTCCACTCAGCTTCATCTTGCTGCCATATTTTGTGCTCAGAATTGGTAAGGACTAGACATTTTCTTTTTTTTTTTTAAAGATTGGCACCTGAGCTAACAACTGTTGCCAATCTTTTTTTTTTCTTTCTGCTTTTTCTCCCCAAATCCCCCCAGTACATAGTTGTATACTTTAGTTGTGGGTCTTTCTAGTTGTAACACATGGGACGCCGCCTCAGCTTGGCCTGATGAGCAGTGCCATGGCTGTGCCCAGGATCTGAACCAGCGAAACCCTGGGCCGCCGAAGTGGAGCGTGTGAACTTAAACCACTCGGCCATGGGGCTGGCCCCAGGACTAAATGTTTTCAGTGCCTAAAATTTGACATGTGTACCTGGCCTCAAAAACTGAAAATATGTTCAATTCCACTGGAACTCCCACTGTAAGAGGGAGAGTGGCAAAATATGAGGTGGCTGAGGTAGTCAAATGGCAGATCATGGAAGTCATTGTAAGCCATGGTGTTATGGAGTGAACGTGTCCCCCCCAAAATTCATATGTCACGATCCTAAAGCTCAATGTGATGGTAGTAGGAGGTGGGGCCTTTGGGAGATGATTAAATCCTGAGGGTGGAGCCCTCACAAATGAGATTAGTGCCTTTATAAAAGAGACTGCAGAGGACTCTTACTCCTCTGCCCTCTGAGGACACAGCAAGAAGACCTAGGAGGTGTGCCCTTAGCAGACACCAAATCTGCCAGTACCTTGGTCTTGAACTTCCCAGCCTCCAGAACAGTAAGAAATAAACTTCTGTTGTTTATAAGCCACCCGTCTGTGGTCTGTTATACAGCCTGAACTAGCTAAGACACATGGTAAAATGTTTCACTTTCTCTATCAGCTAAAAGATTTCATGTGGGGGAACTAAATATTAGAATTGCATTTAGAAAAGCTACTCTGGTTTTAATGTAAGACAGAGATTTTCAGAAAGCAAGATTATTGGCAGAGAGATTGGTAAGCAAATGTAATTATAGGCAAGAGAGATGGTATTTGGGGGGAAGGTTAATGAATATTGTCAAGTGGTCACAGTTCCTGAGGAGCAGGTGGTGGCAGCTGCTGGGCTGGCTTGTCACATTTCCATAGGTTCAGTCAGTAAAAGACAACGAACCTAAATGGATTTAGCCAGTTTATTACTTACACAAAGTAAAGCAGAAGGAAGATCAGGATGGTTTCAACTCCCTGTGACTCTAATCCTGCAGAATGACACGGGATTAAGGGGCCAGATGACAGCACAATTAGTCCATCGCTCTGCAGTGGAATAGCCATCTCTAGACTGTGGTTAAGTGGTGGCTGGGGGGGTGATGAAGTGGGAAGTTCCACACTTCATCACAACCAGGGAGGTGAATGAGAAACTGCCTGGGGCAGCCCCCTGCTCAACAAGAGACCTCCCGCAAGGCAGAGAGGTGGATGAGCAGCAGTCTGGTGACAGCGCCTCACAGGACTGCCTATCTTGCTCTGTCACACAGAGGACCACAGGCATTTGCTAAGACTTGGGTGAGACTAAAAAAAAACCAAACAATTCTCCTAGAAAATGTGCAAAAGTCATGGCAGACATTTCATCAAAGAGGACATACAGATGGCAACTAAACTCATGAGAGTATGGTCAACATCATCAGTCGTTAGAAAAATACAAATTAATGCCAAAATGTGATAGGACTGCACATCTATCAGAATTGCTAACATTAAAAAAGTATCAACTTATTAGAAATGCATAACAACTATAAATTTATAAGCTCCTAATAATGGTTTTAAAACAAATAAGGCAAAATCTTGCAGAATTAAAGAAGTGAAATAAAGTCACAATTATAACTGAAGATTTTAACACCCCTGCCTCAGTAACTCTTAGAAATACGTATCTATCACTGAACAAATCTTGCCAAAATTTCTCTTTTGGCTATCCCTAATCAGAAACATTAAGGGAAAGGAATTTTGGGAAATGTTGAGATTAGCCAAGATGACACATTACAAAACCCCATAATTACTGAGATGGCAAATAAGAACCATAATTAATCAATCATGGGGAACACTCTCCTAGAAACTACATACAGTTCATCAGATCATCAGTTAAATGATGTATATCAGGAAGCCTGTTGGGGGTAGAGTGTGAATGGAGGAAGAGGAAAAATATTTACATATTCGCTCTCATCTCTCATTTGTCAAAGGATTGTCCCATGGGCATTCAGTTTCCCACACACCTGGTTTGCTCATATGTGAGAACCCAGTGAGGACATGTGATATCCCATGTGTGACATCCCAATGTCAACAGGAAAACCATAGGCCAGGAGGTGAGAGGCACTCAGCAGGCACTGAGGTGAGGCATTGCCAAGTTGCATTGCTTTCACAGCTGGATGGAACAGTATACAGAGAGTACAAGAGGATCTGAACTAGCACATGAAAATGTGCCTAACAAATGTCTAACAAATACCGTATAATTTCCCACATATGTGGAATATGAAAAAAATGAACAAAAAAAAAAACAAAACACAGCAACACATAGATGCAAAGAACATATTGGTGGTTGCCAGAGAGGAGAGGGGACTGGGGGTTGCAAAATGGGTAAAGGGGATCGATTGTATGGTGACAGATGGAAACTAGAGTTTGGTGGTGAGCACACTGTAGTGAATACAGAAGTCCAAGTATAATGTTGTACACTTGAAACTTATATGTTAGAAACCAATGTTAGCTCAACAATAAAAAAAAAAAGTGTCTAATCTAGTACCAAGGAATCATCACTTTGATATGAGGCTTTATTTCTTTGGTTTTGGTCACAAAATGATTTCCTAAAGTAGATCTGACTTACTAAGCTGGCTGATATTACGTGACTACATCATAAGAGTTTGAATATAATTTCAAATGCTATTTGAATTAAAAGGGCAATTGGCTTTTAGGTGAGGTTATTGGCTTACTTTTGCTTTGTCACTTGAAGAATTAGGCTACACAACTGTCATCACCTGGCCACATGCCTTAAGAGTCAGAGTATCACTCGCTGGCCTATAAAATGAAGGAACCAAGAAGCATCTCTAGAACTGCGGAAGGCAAGAGGACAAGCACAGTCCACGTGTCCATCATATGTGTCCAGACTATTGCTGCTGTGACCAATGAGATCCGTTGAGGAAGGTTCGGCTCCTCTTCTGACTAGAAAAGGCTGGATCCAGTTTTCCTAAGGACTCACCAGTTGTCAGAATGAGCTTGCCCACACTTCTCCTTCATCAACTTGTTCCAAACCCTGCCTGGAATGATGAGAAACCGAGACCTCTACCCGCCCTCTGTAGCTGAGGATCCTCCATTTTCCTCCTTACTAGGTCTCAAGAAGATATGAGGCAGAAACAAGGTTTACTTGGCTTAAGCCATACTCCATATCTCTATATGATATATCAATTATTTCACAGAAAAATGGAATTTCGAGCTAACAGAAATAGAAGATAAGGACTTAATCAGAAAAATATCAGTAGGGAATTCTCATCATCTTTTAAATGCAATTACATTCATTTCTTTATTTCTTCAACATAAATAATTGAGAGTTTACCATACAGAGGTCTGGACTAGGTGCTGGATCTCAGAGAGAGTGTGTCGGACTTCACACCCGCGGCTACCTGTGGATATCAACAGGGAAGTTGTTTTAAGAATTGAGTCTTGTAGATAAGGTAATGTTTATAAATATTTTCTATTGCTTCCTACAATCTGCTTCTTACCTGCTGTGTGACTTTGGACAAGTTAATGAACATTCCTGGCCTCATTATCTTCTGTGAAATGAGCTTAAAATACTACCTCTTACATAGGCTTCTGATAAAGATTGTTTAGCAGTGTGACTGGCATATAATATTAGCATTTTCACTCAGTCAATAAGATTGTTGATGCTGTCATCTTCCTTGCAAATAACGCATTGTCTTCTTTACGCAGTCACATGTTAGTGTGGAAAGATCTTGGGGGTCCATTGATATCACGGTCTAGAGAGGCAGGCATTTTTCTTCTGATTGTCTCTGTAAAATGCATATTTTCATTATATCAAAAGCTTTACCTCCTTTATTTTAAATGTAGTTCTTTAAATACAAATCAAAAAAGGATAAAGACCTGTGAGTCTAAACTAAAAATGCATTTCTCGTTTCTTTCTCCTCAGGGTTCCCACATATGTGCAATCCACAAGTGTGGGAAACTTAATGCCCCATGGGACAATCCTTTGACAATAGAATATGGGCACTTGAGTTGAATAATAAAAACATAGAACATAAATGATCTTAGAATATTTAGAGTGAGTTTATGTTTGAGAATTCATTTGTCTTCCAAAAATATGAACAAAACGGCAGAATGTACATTGGTGTCAGAACTGAAATAACATTTCTTAGATTATTGGCAATATTATATATTTTAAAAGGATGCAATTTTAAAAAATAAAAGTTAACACCTTTCATTTCAAGTTATTTTGAATTCTGTGACTTTGTGGTGTAATTTAGAGGCTTCATAGAATAGTAATTAAGAGCTGATTTTCAATTATGTCTACAATGTATTGGCTGTTTGACCTTTAGATTTTCAAATCTGTGTTTATATTTCTTCATGTAAAATTGGGAGTAATTGTATCTTCTTCACAGATTTTTTTATGGTTGTTAAATGAGATAATTTTTGCAAAGCACTCAGAAGTTTGTGTGGTCATAGGAAATACGCCATAAATGGTAGTTTTAATTTACTAAGGATGTAAACTTTGGTTTACAGCCAACCATAAATTTTCATGTATATGTATAGAAAATGAGGGAAAGTCACATGATAACTCAGTTTATGTCCACATTAATTGACATTTTCTATGAAATATAAATTCAATTTACAAAAAATTCAGAACATACCATTAGTTTTAAGACCAAAGTTGTGCAGTTTAGTGGTAATTGTGCAAGATTCAGAGTTGGAGACTTCCTCCTCACGTCTGGCCTAATGCCTCCTTGCTGAGTGAATTCGCCCAAGTAACACCTTTGCACTTCATTTTCTTCATCTTTCACGTGGAGACAGCAATCATGACTTTCATTTTTATTTCTTTGCCATTTATTAACTGTGTAATCGTAATCATACTCCTTAACTTCTACGTGCCTCAGTCTCAACATCTGTGAATTGGGGATAATAGTAGTGTCTGTGTCACTATGTTGCTGAAAAGCTTAATGAGAGAGAGCAAGTGACCTCTTGGCGCAGTGCCAGGAAGAGACCACTTGTTGAATATGTGCTATTGTGTTTGTTTATTACCCATTACCTATTACATCACCCAGGATTTCTGTGAGAAGCAAATGCAGTTTATAGGCTGGACTGCATCTAAACAAATTTTGTTGCTATTTCAATGACACCTAGATTTCCGTTATCGTTTGCTCGATTATTAAGCAATTGAATTTACTTACAAACCACTATTGGAATAAAAGTATAATTTTCCTATGCTTATTCTTAAAGATATGTTAATAATTGCAGCATCAGATAACTGTGACTGGAAATTTGTTTAAAAATGCAAATATTACAGATATATTTAATATTCAGAAAAAATGGAAGTAATTTGGCTAAAGCAAAAAGACATCTGCTTTCCTTGCAATTGTAGCTCTATATTGACTCTAAAAATATGCGTATTTATTACAGTCAAGTTCCAAAATGATCGCTTGACTAAATATTTCTTTTTAAAGTGAATTCAGAGTATTCATACTAAACTTCACATTAAAATATGGTGGCCTGTTTTATTTCTTCTTTTTCCTCTCTTGGATTTGTGAGTAAATGTAAATTTGTTATAATCAGTTTTTTGAGAAGTGCATGATGGATAACACATTAGACAGACTATTGGTATTTGTAACATTTATAAACATAAAATCTTCAGCATCTTATATGAGAAACTAATAGATCTTTAGGAAATTCTTCAGGGTATTAATAATAATGAAATATGAAACTATGTTGATATGCTTCTTAAAATGGAGAATATCAATTAAAGGAAGACAAAATTGACAAAAGGGATGTATTACAAAAAACAAATGATATCACAATGTAGTGAAAAAAATGATTGTTTTAAATCTTTCACAATAATTACTACTTTTTGGAAGTGTTCATGAAACCTACAATTGTATTAGAATAAGTACTATTTTTTTCTCAATTAATTATTAGATCTCATTATGTTAATATATATGATATATAGAATCTTCATAATTGAATCTAAAATACAGAGTTAAGTGTGTAGACATTTTAATATAAGCTGGGCTTTCATATTTGCATGTGTTCTTCAGGGAAACAAAAGCATAGCCGTTATTCAAATCTATTCTTCATATTTCATTAAGTAGAATTGAACATGCTTGTAATTCTGGAGTTGTATTTTATTTTTCAGAACTTAACTTCCAGAAAAGGATGATTTTTACTTCTAAATATGAAAGGATGTTTCTAGCGGACTGCCACAACAGTTCTTGGAAGAGCTGGCATGTAAATGAAAAGTAAAGTAGAAATCCCTTGCACAGACCTAAAATTCAGTCTTACTAGGGCAAGGAAATGTATCCAATTTGGAACCTGAAATTACCTTCCTCTACAACTTTTTCAAGCTTTGGAGAAATAATTAAGTTTCATCATGTGTTTTGCTTAGTCGTGCAGAATGTAACTAACACTGTATTTTTTCTTTAATGCAGTAGCCTAAATTCCATTTCACACTTTTGCCAGGTAATTCTCAGCTCAAGCCAACCTTGGGCTTGAGGGATTTCTTCTGCTTTGTGCTCAGGGTGACAATAGAACATAATTTTGAATGCATAACAGTCCATTCCAACATCAATTCAATTGTACCAAAACCATATAATCTCAGATTATTTAATCAACTCTTTTCGTAAGCAGAAAATAAATACAAAAGCAAATAGTTCAGTGCTACTTGATATTTAACGTAATTAATATAATTTTCTGTTTTGCATTTCAAGGATTTATACTACATATATATTCAGCAAAGGAAAATTGTATTCTTATTGCATGCCAATATTGATGTTTCCAACTTGCATTAGAATATGTCTTCACTCTAAATCCTATACTGTGGTGAAGTGTATGAAAACAGCCCCCTCAGTCTCTTTGTCATAGAGGCAGCATTCCTTGACGTGGGGAAATATGGAGGATCACAGAGTAATAGAGCTTTATGAAGAGAATACAGCTCATATCTCTATCTGCACGTATATCTATGTGTAGATATATATCTCCAAGAATAGATCGTACAATAAGTCTTTGAAGGAAAGTGTCCAGAGCTGAAGGGTTCAATATTTCTATATCAGCCATAAGTCCTCCATAAGAAAGAGGTCAGGGCTGAGACCAATATCAGGTCCTTAGAGATTACCTCTGGAATAAATTTTCTCCTTCATTTGAATTGTTTTCTCTTTTTCTCTTACATCATCACTATAAAGTGAACAGAAATTGTTCAATGAGCTCATAATCAAACTACTCAGAATCTCAAAAGCCACTTCAAATCCCCTTCCCACTTATCAGGGCCAAAAAAGTCTAGATTTGCAACAGTTTGGTGGATGGGGTTCTCAACAAAAATTGAGTCAATACCATTGTGCCACTGTACAGCTTCCAATTTTTAAAGATTATTTCCAATAGTATCATCCTTTTCTTCACCATATTCCTCTTAGTAATATTAGCTAATTGCTAAACCTACAATCTCCTAGTAGCAGCATGAGATCTGGTTGATTTCAGTGATAGGCTGAGGTGAGGTATCAGTGCTGAACTGCTGGAACTTTGCAGCACTCCAAATGTGACCACTAGTTGTAGCCACAATAAGTGTTGCATATATTTTTTGGTTTTCTTCAAATATTAAAGGCAAATTAGATATTTTCCCACCAATCTGTCTGCTGAAATTCCAGCATCAGCAACTTAGATGTTCCACTGTTTTTCTCACAAAGGCATATAATAATGATTACTTCATCTGCTTATAATTTTATCAATCAATCTAGAAATTTCTTTCACATTAAGCTTTCTATTTAAATATATCTTCTAGTCTTTATAAGTGCCATTCCAGAATTCTCTTTACAGCTATGTAAATTCACACATCACTCACATAATTAGAGTCCTAAAAGAAATTAATATAGAATCCATTTTTCACTTCTATCTGAGGACATCATTGTAGTGTATGGCTTTTAGAAAGTAAAATATGCATATGGTTAGTAAAATTAAAGTTCCTAAAAAATGTAAGATGAGAAGTAAAAGAATCTTTATCTCTCACACTAATCCCAAATACTCTTTTCAAATGACAACCACAGTTAAATAGTTACTATATACCTCTCCAGAAAAAATAAAATGTAAGTTCTAAATATTTGCATGCAAGAACACATGCACCTGTCTATATATCCATGTATATACGTGTAATCATATTCTTGAACAAATTTTATGAAATGGTTCATTCATGTACATTGTTTTATTCCTTCCTTTTTCATATACTAATGGTTCTTAGAGAGATTTCATCCCAGCATATATAGATCTACTGTATTCCATTCTTTCAATTATCACTGTTACTAGAAAACATTGGGTGAGGTGTCAAGATGGCAGTGTAGGCAGACTCTGAACTCACCTCCTCCCACAGACACAACAAATTTACAACTACTCTGGGAACAATTACCCTTGAGAGAGAACTGAAAACTAGATAAAAAGAACCCTCACAACAAGGGATAGTCCTGACCGAGGTGGAAGAAGCAGAAAATTCCTTTTTGGAGAGAAAAAAGCCACCTTCACAAGCCACAGTACTTCATGGCCAGCTGGGAGCCATTCTAAGGTACACAGACCTCCCCAGAGTAGTAGGGGACCTGAGTGGGGGAGCATTACTGCTATAAGCATCCTTTGGACTCAGCACAACTGAGATGAGTGTCATAATATCTGGCTTTGCTGGCTACCAACAACCATGGGGAACACTCACAGAAAAGCTATCAGACATAAAGGAAGAAAAGTTGACTCTTAAAGGGCCCATTCACAAACTCATCTGTCTTGGAAAGCAACCTAAAATCACCAGAAAGAAAGGTGTATAGTTCTTTGGTGCAAAGAGACTTACCTGATAGGCTGTCAGTGCATCTCGATGAGAGATGAGACCTCTCCAGGGACTGAGACATTGGCAGCAGCCATTATCATGATCTAGTACAGGCATGCTGACACAGATGCTGGAAGACACCATTGAAGTTCTTCCTCTGGTCTGTCAGCCCAGGGTCTGCACCACCCACTAGAGAACTGATTTAATCCAGCTCAACCAGGGAAGGCAGCCTGCCCTAGAGACTAGCACCACCCAACAGCAAGCCCTCTGGAAGCCTGTGGACCTGTGTAGGTTGGGTGCCTGGATCCTCTGCAGCTGGGCAAGTGAGTCTGCATCTGCAGGGCACGTCATAGGTTAGGAGCAGGTGGAGTGTATGGGACCTCTATGGTGGGCTGTGGGTACACTTTAGGAGGTTGGGGTGCACACATAGGATGGGACTGTGTTGACAGTGTGTGTGGCCCTGTGGGTGGTTAGGCTTGTCAGCTATACAAGACTTGTGTTTCTCAACCAGCCACATAAGGGATACACCCCACCTTCCAAAGCCTTAAACAATTGGGTATTCCCATGCTTCAGGGCAGCCCCACTCAGCTGAAATCCTGAGAGAGCTGAAATAGCCTTGCAGGCTGGAGGCCTACAGCAATTCTAAGCCCCTGAGCCTAGCAACCAGCCATGCTGGGGGCATACTCACTTCACTGAAAAACTGCAACAGGAATGTGCTATTAGACCTTGCAGCCAACTGTGCTGGGGCTCCCCATGCCCAATAAAGTGATTGAAGGGTCCATAGCAGCCACATGCAGCTGAGCATTACAATCAGCCAGCAAGGGGCACAGCCTCACCTCCCTGGGCATCTGCAGCAAGAGCAAGCCTGGCACAACAGAAGGACACATGTAGCCCATACAGTGGTCACTCTTGGAACATTTGGAACTGGTGATGAGAGGGAAGCACACTGCAGGGCTTCATAAGGCATCTCTTAATAAGGCCATCTCTCCAAGATCAGGAGACCTAGTTGACCCACCTAATATATAGATATAAGCACAATGAAAGAGGCGAAATGAGGAAGCAAAGGAATACATTCCAAATAAAGGAACAGAAAAAGAATGAAATGAAAGAACAATAAACAATCTACCTGACAAAGAGTTCAAACAAAATGTCATAAGGCTCTTCACTGATCTTGGGAGAAGAATAGATGAATTCAGTGAGAACTTCAACAAAGAACTGGAAAATATATTTTAAAAGAACCAACCCTATCAGAAATGAAGAATACAATAATGGAAATTAAAAATTCACTAGAGGGACTCAATAGCAGAGTAGATGATACAGAAGAATGGATCGGCAAGCTGGACAAAAGACTAAAGAAAATCACCCAAGCTGAACAGAGAAAAGAGAAAAGAATTAAAATAATGAGAACAGTCTAAGGGACCTCTGGAACAACATCAAGTGCACTAACATTCATGTTATAGGTATCCCGGAAGGAGAAGAGAGCGACAAAAGGACAGAGACTCTATATGAAGAAATAACAGCTGAAAACTTTCCTAACCTAGGGAAGAAAACAGACATCCAACTACAGGAATCGCAGAGAGCACCAAATAGGATAAACCCAAAGAGACCCACATCAAGACATTATAATTAAAATGTCAAGAACTAAAGATAAAGAGAGAATCCTAAAAGCTGCTAGAGAAAGACAACAAGTTGCATACAAAGGAAACCCCATAAGACTATCAGCTGACTTCTCATCAGAAACCTTACAGGCTAGAAGAGAGTGGCATGGTATATGTAAGTGCTGAAAGGAAAAATCTTACAGCCAAGAATACTCTATCTGGCAAAAGTTATCATTCAGAATGGAAGGATAGATAAAGAGTTTCCCAGAAAAGCAAAAATTAAAGGAGTTTATCACCAAGAAACCAGCTTTATAAGAATTACTAAAAGGACTTATCTAAGAAGGAAAGAGAAGACCACAAATAAGAAAATCACCAAAAGAAAGTCAATAAAATCACTGGTAAGGCAAAACTACAGTAAAGGTAGTAGATCAACCACCTATGAAGATAACATGAAGACCAAAAAACAAAAGTACTAGAATTACCTATTTCCATGATAAGAGGGTAACAGAGACACACACATACAAACAAAAGAGGTTAGATAAGATATGCAAATCATAAAATGTGGGAGGAGGGGAGTAAAAGGGTAGAGATTTCAGAAAGAGGTCAAACTAAAGAGACCATCAACATAATACAGATTGCTAGATACGTAGTTGTTATATATGAACCTCATGTTAATCGGAAGCCAGAAACTTATAATGAGTACACAATAAAAAATTAAGAGAAAGGAACCCAAACATAATACTAAAGAAAGCCATGGAACCACAAGGGAAGAAAGAAAAAGAAAGGAACTGAGAAGAACTGCTAAAACATCTAGAAAAAAAGTAACAAAATGCCAATAAGTATATGCTTATGAACAGCTACTTTAAATGTCAATGGACTAAATCCTCCAATCAAAAAGCATTGGGAGGCTGACTGGATAAAAAAACAAGACCCATATATATGCTGCATACCAGAGCCACACTTCAGACCTAAGGATACACACAAACTGAAAGTGAAGGGATGGAAAAAGATACTCTACGCAAATGACAATGAAAAGAAAGCTGGAGCAGCAATATTTATATCAGACAAAATAGACTTTAAAGCAAAAAACTCTAACAAGAGACAAAGCAGGGCACTACATGATGATAAAGGGAACAATCCAAGAAGAGGATATAACAGTTGTAGACATCTATGCATCCAACATAGGATGTCTAAATATATAAAGCAATTCTTAACAGATGTAAAAGCAGAAATAGACAACAACAAAATAATAGTAGGGGACTTTAGCATTCCATTTACACCAAGGGATAGATCATGCAAACAGAAGATCAATAGGGAAACATTGGCCTTAAATGACATATTAGACCAGGTGAACTTAGTAGATATACAGAACACACCATCCAAAAACCACAGAATGCACATTCTTTAAAATGCACATGGAACATTCTCCAGGGTTGATCACATATTAGGCCACAAAACAAGTCTCAATAAATTTAAGAAGATTGAAATAATACCAAGCAACTTTTCTGACCACTAAGGTATGAAACTAGAAATCAACTACAGGAAGAAAATCAGAAAAGCCACAAATATATGGAGATTAAACAAAATGCTACTGAACAGCGATTGGGTCAATCAAGAAATCAAAGGAGAAATCAAAAAATATCAGAAACAAATGAAAATGAAAATACAACATGCCAAAATTTATGGGATACAGCAAAAGCAGTTCTAAGAGAGAGTTTATAGCAATATAGGCCTACCTCAACAAACAAGAAAAATCTCAAATAAGCAATCTAAGAGTACACTTAAAGGAACTGGAAAGAGAATAACGAACAAAGCCCATAATCAGGATAAGGAAGGAAATAATAAAAATCAGAGCAGAAGTAAATGAAATAAAGAATAAAGAACAAAAGGAAAAATCAGTGAAACCAAGAGGTGGTTCTTTGAAGAGAAAAAAAACTGACAAACCTTTAGCTAGACTCACCAAGGAAAAAAGTGAAAAGGCTCAAATAAGTAAAATCAGAAATGAAAGAGGAGAAATTACAATGGACACCTCAGGAATACAAAAGATTTTAAGAGAATACTACCAAAAGCTATACGCCAACAAATTGGATAATCTAGAAGAAAAGGATACATTCCTAGAATCATACAACAGTCCAAAACTGAATGAAGAAGAAATAGAGAATTTGAATAGACAAATCACCAGTAAGGAGATTGAAACAGTAATCAAAAACCTCCCCCAAAATAAAAGTCTACAACCAGACGGCTTCTCTGGTGAATTCTACCAAACATTCAAAGAAGACTTAATACCTATCCTTCTCAAACTCTTCCAAAAAATTGAAGAGGAGGGGAAGCTTCCTAACTCATTCTACGAAGCCAACATTCCCCGATAGCAAAACCAGACAAGAACAACACAAAAAAAGAAAATTACAGGCCAATATCACTGATAACATCAATGCAAAAATCCTCAACAAAATACCAGCAAATCGAATACAGCAAGACATTAAAAGGGTCATACACTATGATCAAATGAAATTTATTCCAGGGTTGCAGGGATGGTTCAACATCCACAAGTCACTCAACATGATACAGTACATTAGTAAAACAAAGAATAAAAATCACACTATTATCTCAATAGACACAGAGAAAACATTTGACAAGATAAAGCATCCATTTATGATAAAATCTCTGAATAAAATGGCTATAGAAGGAAAGTACCTCAACATAGTAAAGCCCATATATGACAAACCCACAGCTAATATTATTCTCAATGGAGAAAAACTGAAAGCTCCTTCTAAGTTCCTAGAAACTTAGAAAGTTCCTTCTAAGAAAAGGAACCAGACAGGGATGCCCACTTTCACCACTCTTATTTAACATAGTATTGGAAGTCTTAGCCAGGGTGATCAGGCAAGAAAAGAAATAAAAGTGATCCAAACTGGAAAGGAAGAAGTGAAACTGTCACTATTTGCAGAAGACATGATTATATATATAGAAAACCTTAAAGAAGCCACTAAAAAAATTTTTAGAAATAAATGAATATGGTAAATTTGCAGGATACAAAATCAACATATAAAAATCAGTTGCATTTCTACAAACTAACAAAATAGCAGAAAGAGAAATTAAAAATACAATCTCATTTACAATTACAACAAAAAGAATAAAATTTCTAGGAACAAACTTACCCAGAGAGGTGAAAATTCTGTACACTGAAAACAATAAAATATTGTTGAAAGAAATTGAAGAAGACAAAAAGAAATGGAAAGATATTCCATGCTCTTGGATTGGAAGAATTAACATAGCTAAAATGTCCATATTTCCTAAAGCAATCTACAGATTCAATGCAATCCCTTTCAAAGTTCCAACAACATTTTTCACAGAAATAGAACAAAGACTCCTAAAATTTATATGGAACAACAAAAGACCCAGAATAGCCAAAGTAATCCTGAGAAAAAAGAACAATGCTGGAGGTATCACACTCCTTGATTTCAAAATATAGTGTAAAGCTATAGTAACCAAAACAGCATGCTACTTGCACAAAAAACAGACACACAGATCAATGGAACAGAATCAAGGGCCCAGAAGTAAATGCTCACATCTATGAACAGCTAATTTTCAATAAGGGAGCCAAGAACATACAATGGAGAAAGGAAAGTTTCTTCAATAAATGGTGTTGGTAAAACTGGACAGCCACATGCAAATGAATGAAACTAGACCACTATCTTATGTGATACACAAAAATTAACTCAAAAGAGATTAAACAATTGAATGTAAGACCTAGAACCATGAAACTTCTAGCAGAAAACATAGGCATTACACTCTTCGACATCTGTCTTAGCAGCATATTTTCAAGTACCATGTCTGACCAGGCAAGGGAAATAATATAAAAAATAAACAAATGGTACTACATCAAACTAAAAAGCTTCTACACAGCAAAGGAAATCATCAACAAAATGAAAAGACAACCTAAAAACTGGGAGAAGATATTTGCAAACCGTATATCTGATAAGGGCTTAATATCCAAAATATATAAAAAACTCATACATCTCAACAAAAAAACACTAACAACCCAATTAAAAAATGGGCAAAAGATCTAAACAGACATTTCTCCAAAGAAGATATACAGATTGCCAACAGGCACGTGAAAAGACGTTCAACATCACTATCAGGGAAATGCAGATCAAAACTACAATGAGATATCACCTCACTCTCATCAGAATGGCTATAATTAACAAGACAGGAAACAATAAGGTTGGAGAGGATTGGAGAGAAGGGAACCCTCATACACTGCTAGTGGGAGTGCAAACTAGTGCATCCACTATGGAAAACAGTATAGAGAGTCCACAGAAAATTAAAAATAGATCTACCATATAAGCCAGCTATTCCACTGCTGGGTATTTATCCAAAGAACATGAAAATACAAATGCAGAAAGATGTACTCACCCCCATGTTCATCGCAACATTATTCACAGTAGCCAAGACTTAGAAGCAACCTAGGTGCCCACCAAGGGATGAATGGATAATGATATGGTATACGTGCACAATGGAATACTACTCAGCCATAAGAAATGATAAAATCTGGACATTTGTGACAACATGGATGGATCTTGAGGATATTATGCTAAGTGAAATAAGTCAGAGAGAGAAAGTCAAATACCGTTATGATCTCACTCATAGGTAGAAGATAAAAACAACAACAAACCAATCACATAGAGACAGAGATTGGATTGGTGGTTACCCAAGGGGAAGCGGGGAGGTAGGAAGAAGAAGGGATGAATAGGCGCATGTGTGTGGTGATGGATTGTAACTAGTCTTTGGGTGGTGAACATTATGTAATATACACAGGAATTGAAATATAATGATGTATGCTTCAAATTTATATGATGCTATAAACCAATGTTGCCGAACTAAAAAAAAAAAAACAAAAAAAAATTCTTTTTAAATGATATAATAAACACCTTTTCATGGGGTCACATTCCAAAAAAAAAAGAAAGAAAGAAAACATTTACTTTGTCCCAGACTTTGTACTCAGTGCTTTACCTGGTTTAACTCATTAAACTTTCACAACAGCTCTAAGAAGTGAGTACTATTGTTTTCCTTTTCACATGGCATGCACTCCAAGCCAGAGCTGAAAATCAAATGTCCTGCTCACTGACATTCTTGTTCCCTCTTTTCTTTTTCTTTTTCTTTCCTTTATTTTTTTTTTTTCATTATTGCAATCATACAATAAATAGCTTTTGGAGTATTTGTTGTGTTTATATGTATATGTGCCTAGTTATGTGGAGCTTTATGGATGTAAAAGATGGATATACATTTACATACATAACTTCAGTCAATTTTTATTAGTAAAATTCCTGGATAAAAAAGAAATCTTTAAAAATATATTCTCTAAGTTTCCTTAAAATGAATCCTGCACAATTTCTTAGTTTATTCCTAGATTTTATTTTTTGGTAGCTCTTGTAATTTAGATTTCTTCTACCATTATATCATATACATATGGGTTATTGCTTAAACACGAAATTTTCAAAAATGTTTTCAGTCATTTTATTGCATTTCTTACTGTTTCTAATGTTTTTCTAGGAATATTACCTTATGGTCTTCAAATAGTGATGTTTTATATCTACTTTCTAATATCTGTTCTCTTTTCGGTTTTTCATTACAATTTCGTTGACTAGTAATTCAATAACAAGGCTATTGTGTAGTGGTTATGCCAGGAAGTCTTCTTTTGATATGAAATTTTAAACAAGAGCACTTTCATTGAAATCCAGGAATTTATCAATGCATTTGGTATGTGTTGTGCTAAATTGAAAAAATTAATAATAATTTGGAAGTTCCATTTTATATCTATGCATTGTATCGTAAAGTGTGAAAGGATTCATTTGTGAACACATCTGCGATTGGTAACTTGTAGAGCTTTAGCCCTTAACAAATGCCTCAAATTTTCCACTTTTACTGCGGAAGTGTACTTTTTAAATAGCTAAAAGTAAGCAGGCCAGTATTTGCAAGGAAAAGGTTGTTAGGTAGTACAAGTACAAAAATAGGTAGAAAAGTGTAGGGCAAATCCTGTATAGTTTTATAGGACCTTATAAAGTGGATGCCTTCCATTTGTCCCTCCAGATATATTCCCCACTATTCTGTACCCTTACCTGTGCCCTTTTAGGGGCCACATCAATGGCCGGCCTTACCCTTCAGCTTTTGTTTGGATTTGGCTAATGGGAAGCATGGAGAAGAAATTAGAGAGAGAGAAGAGAGTGATGGTGAGGTATTTATCTCCCAGCTCTCTCTGTGCATGATTGCCTCAGGCTGGCTTTGCCTCTAAACTGGAGGTCACAGCTCCTGACCAGTGACACAGAACAAGGGGTGGTTACAGCCTCCGCTGTCACTAATCCCACTGTCCTGCATTATCTCCACTATATTTTCAAGTTTCCCTTTTACCTTGCCTATATGTTTGTAAACAGAGCCTTGATTAAGCTCTCCAAAAATTGTTAATTTGACTGTGCTATTTGTTTCTTATTGTGCCTGTATTGTACAAGGATTTCAATTTTATATGGTTGTCCCATGGAGCCTCTGGAGAGTTTTGAGTACAGTCGTGTGCCACTTAACAATGCTTTGCTTGTACATGAATCACATGTACAAAGGTGGCCCCATAAGATTGGTAACATACAGCCTAGGTGTGTAGTAGGCTATACCGTCTACGTTTGTGTAAGCACACTCTGATGTTCACACAATGACGACAGCATCTAACAACACATCTCAGAATGTATCCCCATATTTATCCCCTATATTTAAATGTTAAGTTTGCTCACTCCACTTCAGCAGCCCAGGGTTCACCTGTTCAGATCCTGGGCGCAGACCTGCACACCTCTCATCAAGCCATGCTGTGGCAGCATCCCACATAGAAGAACTAGAAGGACTTCAAACTAGGATATACAGCTATGTATTTGGGCCTTGGAGAGAAAAACAAAAAGGAAAAAGATGCCATTACATGACTATATATTGGCATGACTATATTTAAATAGCATCATTTTGGCACTGTATGGAGAATAGATGAGAGACAATGTTGGTAGCAGAGACTATCTAGGAGGATATTATAATGATCCAGATAAGAAGCGATATTGGCTTGCATAAAGTGGTAGAAGAAGATGTATCAGGAAATGATCGAATAATATATTTTGAACATATTTAATAGAATTTTTGATTGATTGAATTTAGGATGAGAAAGAGAGAACTTCCCCAAAATTTCAGAACTTTTGGCCTGAGCAGCTAGAAGAATAGAGGTGACTTTAAAATGAGGAACAGTAGATTTTAGGAGGAAATTGAGACTTTGTATTTAGAAACCTTTAATTTGCAATGTCAACCAGACTGCCTAGTAGAGAAATATAAATCTGAAGTTCAAAGAAGTGAATATGGGAATCATCAATACATAGATGGCATTTACTTTAAGAGACTGGATAAGATTGATGATGTTGTGTTAGAGAGGAGGGAAGGGAGCTAAGTCTTGGGGCAGCAATGTCGAGAAAATTAGAAGAAAAGTAAAATCTGCAAAAGGGTAAAGAAAATTGGAAGAGCATAGAGTAAGAGAATAATCAACAGACTTTGAGAAGCTAAATGAAGAAAGTGCTTCAAGACAGAGGGAATGATGAATTTTGTCAAATGCTGCTTAGAAGGCAAGTTAGAATTGACCAAAGAATTGGGTGAGGAGGAAGTCATTACTGGCCTTGGCAAGAATATTCTTACCAGAACACTTCATTACAGAATGTAAAAAGTAGAAATGTAGACAGCAAGTATGGATAACTCTTCCAAGGAATTCTTACCAAGATCAAGAAGATCAAAAGAAAGCAGAAAAGGGGAAATTGGGTAGTGGCTGAAGGGAGATATATACTTGGTGTTGGAAGAATGCAAAATTTTTTCCGATGCATTTCCCTACCCTCTTTGTGAAATAAAAAAGCAAGATTTTCAGCTGAGAGTAAGGAAGAGAACCAGGGTTGAAGTTTTGCGTATGGAAGAGAATGCAGTTAATTGCCATCTAAGAGAGAAGTTAGCACACTTGATGCAAAGAGCCAGATATTAAATATTTTAGGCTTTTGAATGATACAGTCTCTGTCACAACTACTCACCTTCTGTTGTAGTAGCAAAGCAGCCATAGACACTACATGAACAAATAAGCATCATTGTGTTTCAATAAAATTTTATTTTCAAAAACCGGAAGAACTGGATTGACTCACAGGCGATAATTTGCTGATCCCTGGTCTAGGAGAACGGAAAAATGAGTGGACTAGAAAAATGCAAAAGAGTTTCCAGGAAGCTCTAAAGCCTGATTTCAGATTATAATCATAAATATGACGTGGGACTGGTTAGGATGGAGTGATTTTCTCTAGCTATGTTCTAGTGCTTGGAGGCAGATGCTATAACCGTGGTAAAGAAAATGTTGAACAAGAAACAAATCTTTTATCCTTAAGTTTCTTTGAAGATGTGAGCAGCTCCGGTCATTTATCCTCCCCTCTCCTCTCTTTCCTGTACTCTTGTGCTTTCTTTTGCGCAATTGGACATCATTCTCCATTTAGCAGCCTGAGCGATTTTCTTAATTCTCAGATCAGACAGTAGTTTCCTGCCTTCCCCACTCCAGCATCTCCCCACTGATGTCATATTCTAAGCATGGCTCCCTAGGCCTTGCGTGATCTGGGTCTTCCCTCCTCTCCAGCATCATTCCACAGGTCTTTATTCTCTTGTTCACTGCACTCCCCAAATACTAGTCCTGGTTCTGTTTCTGGAACGGATCAAAGCTTATTCTGTCCTCAGCCTCTTTCTTCTGCTTGAAATGCTCTTTTTCTCCTAGGACTCTTCCCTTCCTCTTCACTGGATTCAACATAATCTATAATGATGAATTTATAGCTGATGTCATTTGTTTAACATCTGTATGGCCCGCTAGATTATACATCCCATGAGCACATGCTCTATGTATGATTTGTTCCACCAACACACATCTTGGCCTAGCCCTTGGTATAATCAGTTTGCAGTCAATATCTGTTGGTGAATGGATTAAGGAATTCTCTCAGACTTCATGCACTTTAGGGTTAAGAGGTAGGACAGGACCTCCATTGCTGCTTTTAGACTGTTAATTCTTGTATTAGTCTGGTGCTCTGGCTGCCATAACAAAATACCACTTACTTAACAAGAGAAATACATTTTATCACAGTTTTGGGGGGTGGAAGTCCAAGACCAAGGTGCCAGCAGAGTCGATTTCTGGTGAGGAATCTGCTCTCAGCACGTAAACAGTATCCTCTTGCTCTGTCTTCACAGAGATACGTTTTCCCTACATACGCTCACAGAGAGAGAGAGCTCTGGTGTCTCTTCCTCTTCCTGTAAGGACACCAGTCCTATAGACTAAGGCCCCAACCTCATGACCTCGTTTAATCTGATCTCCTTAAAGGCTCTATCACCACAGGTAGTCACATTGCGGGTTAGGGCTTCAACATATGAATTTAAGAGAACACAATTCAGTCTAAACACTCCTCCACCCCCAGACTGAGTCAGGTTTTCTCTTATTTGTCTCCATAGTGCCCTGCACTTTTATTCATGCTGAGTATTAGATGTCTGATTCCATGTCTCTCTTTCCTGCTAGACACTTAACTTCAGAAGAGCAGTATTTGTACCTTTTTTGCTCAACATTCTATCACAGTTAAATTGCACACTACCTAGCCATAGTCAGCACTCAAAACTACTTTTTGAATTGAGTGTTATCTGTACTCAGAGTTTTATCTTACAGAGAAATCCTAATATATGTGTGCTCCAACTAAGTACTTCCTTCTTATGGAAAACATAATCCTTAGAAAACTTTTGTTTACTTTCTACAGGGAGAGATAATTTGAAGTTAGAAAAAATGAATAAAGAATGCAAAATAAACATAAAAAGGAAGAGGAGTCCATAGTTTATGAGGCTCAAGAGATAGACACCAAATGCAATGTGTAAAACTTGTTTTGATATTGATTTGAACAAAATCATAAAACAGACAATTTAGGGACAAAAGGAGAAATATAAGCATAGACTGGGTATTAGATGATATAAATGATTTGCAATTTTGTTAGCTTCATGATAATGACATCATGATTTTTTTTATGTTCTTCCTTACTAAAGATAAGGTACTGAAGTATTTATGGGTAAGATGATAATGAGATATAACGTCTGGTATTTGATTAAAATAGTCCAAAAAAAAGTAGAAGAGAGAGAGAAAAGAAGATTAATAAAATGCTGATATTTGTTGAAGTTGGGTGATGGTACATGGGGATTCATTATACTATTCTCTCTAACTTTTATTTTTAAATTTCCATAGTAAAAATTATTTTTTAAAAAAGAAAACATGAAATGGAAAGAGGTTTTATGCACAAAATTATTGACTTTTTAAAATTCTTTCATGCAAAATCAAAACTATAGTCCTTTTTGGGGATTAATGCAGTTAAAGTGATGGAGTATAATGAAAACTGGCCAAAAGATAACTTTGTTCTTTCCTTTAAACTCACCATGTCTCTGGCAACACAACTTGTCATATCTGTCAATTCCAGTATCCTGGGGGCCAAGGTGGGAGAATTTATGTCCCATATTAAAAATAAAATAGTGTTCTGAATATATAGAAAGGCAACTTGTAAGTTTTTGAAAATACCATCAAAAGCAAATACACACACTTTGAAAAATTTTGGTGCTTTATACCAATTGTTGAAAATGCGTGAAAGGTGGTAAAATCACCCCATTCATTCTTAAAGAGCAATCTGTGATGATACAAGGGCCCTGTTGAAATTAGGAATTCATTTTTCAAATGAGATAATTGTAGTAGTAATACTGAGACAGTAAGACACCCCCTTATGACGTCACATTGAGCCTTTTTATATTATCATTATCCATATTGTGTAGACATGATGTAGAAACGCACTGCCTATAGGGCTCGCTTTCATTGCACTACAAGCATAATTTATTCAAAAATAAACTGGGAACCTAAAAGATGGAGTAAAGGGAAAAATAACTCTTACGGAGTACCTGTCTTTCATATTAATTATGCAAGGTGATATTCATTTTTTCATTTAAACTACAAATACTTATTCAGCATTATAATCTCCCAAGCAGAAATTATTCTATGGATAAATTGAGAACCAGAGTGTGTTTTAGGTAGTTTTTCCCAGGTTGCACAGGGATTAAAAAGAAGGAATCTGATTAAAGCACAGATGTCTATGACTCCAAACCTGTCTGCTTAACCACTAGTGCACATTGTGTTGCCACAGTCCAGAAACACCCATTGGACACTGAAGGAATTATATATTCCCTGGTAAAGGTTGCAGTCTGAGGTTTTAAAAATAAAAATTTGACATAGGAATACTGGTTGTTTGTGTAGGTAGAGAGTCTTAGTCCCTTTGGACTGCATAACAAAAATACCACAGACTAGACACCTTACACAACACACCTTTATTTCTCTCAGTTCTGAGGCTGGAATTGCAGGATCAAGGCTCTGGCAAATTCAGTGTCTGATGAGAGCCCACTTCCTGGTTTGCAGACAGCTGCCTTCTCACTGTGTCCTCACATGAAGGAAGAGACTAGAGAGCTCTCATCCCACTCAGGAGGGGCTCCACCTTCATAGCTTAATCACCTCCCAAAGGTCATCACATTGGACATTAGGATTTCAACATGAATTCCTGAGGGACACAAATATCCAGTCCATAACAGAGTCAGAGCTCTTAATGATTCAAGGTCTGGCCCTCCACTGGAAGGTTCATAAAACTATTTTTGTCAGGTCCATCAGAGTTAATTACACTAAGAGATCTGAGTGCCTGCTACATGACCACAGACTCAGTATCAGTTGGTGCTAGGTTAGGAATTAACTAAAAGATTTCTGAGACACACTGTTCCCCAGCACCAGTTTACATAGCTTTGAATAAAATGAGAAGGGAATCAGAAAACAGGCCAAACGGCAGTTGCTTGAGGATATCTCACCACATGTAAGGCCCAGTTCCAGACTCCACTACACAAGCTTAGCACCATTGCAAGAAGTAAGGTCAAAGAGTGAGGACCACTTCAATGTGGAAAATATACCCTCTCTGGTCCCCACCGAGCATTTATACTTTACTTGTCACAGGATCCCTCTAAGAGTACATGAGACCTTTAATGAAAGGACACCTGACTATTTAGAAGAAAGCTATCACTACAATCTCTGGATGATTTCCAAGGTTGTATTTATAGTAAGCTTCATCCCCAGAATGATGGAAACATTGTCCAGTCTTTGTTACAATCTTACAATAAATGTGCTTTTGTTGTTGTTGTCGGTACTGTTGAGTAGATTCTGACTCCCATTGACCCTGTCTACAGCAAAGCAGCACCTTCTGGGGCCTTTTTTTTGCACCATCCTTTCACCTTCCAGCACTGTATCAGACAATGATCCACTGCTATTCATAGGGTTTTCACGGCCAATTTTTTTGGAAGTATCAGGTCCTTCTTCCTAGTCTGTCTTAGTCTGGAAGCTCCACTGAAACCTGCCCACCAAGGGTGACCCTGCTGGTATTTGAAATACTAGTGGAATAGTTTTCAGCATCACAACAACAGGGAGTCACCACAGCATGACAACCAACAGGGGGTGATGTGGTTCCCTGACTGGAAGATGAACATGATGCGTGGTGGTGAGAGAACCAAATCTTGGCCACTAGACCACCAAGGCTGGCTAATAAATGTGTACATTTTAGAAAATTTTGGATATCATATGAATAAAGATATATGTTTATAAGTGTGTATATGTGATATATATTATATATATCTTATCTGGAAAATGTTTGCCCTGCTGTAGTGTAAACCATGGACCTTGTTTGATAATGATGTGTCAATATAGGTTCATTATTCATTATAACAAATGTCCCACTATGGTGAGGGATGTTGATAATGGGGGAGGTTGTGGATGTGTGAAGACAGGAAGTAAATGAAACTCTCTGTACTTTCCACTCAATTTTTCTGTGAACCTAAAACTGCTCTAAAAAATTAAGTTTACTAATTAAAAAAATCCATCAACTAATTTTATCGCTAAAACACAAATAATCAATTGTTAATTTTACTAACTTTTTTCTTTTTTCTCTTGGATTTAATAAACTATTTATGCATAGATCTGGCCATAACAATAAAGTAAAACAGAGTTTAAAGCATTTTACCAAATATTTCTCATCTTTTGAAAAGTTAAAATTAAAATTCATTTTTATTAATGCAAACTAACCTATATGTAAACCATACATCTTTATAATAAGAAAATATTATTTCATAATCTTGTATTGGTGATTTTTTGCTTCAGAGATAAATACAAATCCATCGCTCTTTCCAGCATAAAGAAACCACTAAAGGAAATCTTTTCACGCTATTTTCAGCTTTCCTGTTACCTCCACAGATTTTATCCATTTGAACTTGTGCAATTCAGAGCAAACCAATTATTTTAGTCTTTTGGTATGCTTATGTTTTAGAATCAAATCAGTGAACTGAACTGGTTAATGGGTAAGTTCAAAAAAAAAATCAAATTTTTTAATAGATTTTCCAATGAAGGAAATTTCCAGTAGGGTAGACCAAAGGGCTAGACTGAAAATAATTTGGTGGAAAAAATCAAATACAACTACAGCGAGTTTAAATAATAATGCAGCTATTAAACTATAATTCATAGAATACAGTTCTAGTTCAGGTTCCTTGTGGATTATTCAGAGAAAGTAAAATCTTATTTAAACCATTTTGTGGTGTTAAGGACAATGAACATTATTAATTGAGACTTTTAAAACACGGAAATTAGAAATGGGTAGACCTAATGGTTGCTCCGCCCCAATTCCAAAATTTGGTGTTTTTGTAACCATTTGTTCTTTTTCTGAAGTAATGGATTGAAGGTCCCTTTGCCATAACCCTTCATCGCCAGTGGGAATTATTAACCTGGAGGAAGGCAGGCAGAGGTTGTGGCAGGGAAGAGAATAGAAGCAAAGTACTCGATGAATTTCTTCTTAGACATCCTTCCTCCCTCTTTCCCTGGCAGGTGAAGGCAAGAATTGTGACTTTGTGTTTAAGCAGGACTAAACTCTAAATAGGTCACATCTCTTGTGATCGTCAGAGCAATATTGGAGACTGCGAAGAATGTGAGTGAGGGCCAAGAGTCCTGTTGCTGTGCTCGAACTCCCAAATCTTTGACTATTAGTAAAACCTAAAAAAAGAATCCTGGAACATCTGATGTATATGATTTTTGGGTTATCTAATTTAAAATAAATATATTGTGTACCCTTATATTTCTTCTGGGTCAAACAACCACTTGATTTCCATTATCTCTGTTCCCACAGAAAGCCAGCATCAGATTTAGTGTTGTCTCTGAGATGAATAATTTTATAAATTTTCAATAAATATTTAATTCCACAAGTAAGCTACTTTACTTTTCATATATGTTTTAAGATATTGATATTTACATCATACAATTGAATATTGTGATTATTATTCTTTAACTTTAAGGTGTCATTTAAGCTGCCATTATTGGGAGTGAGCACATAGACTTCCTAAATTATTTTCCTTATCAACACAGCCAGCTCCAACTTGTTTTCCAATATCACAGTAATTTAACAGCTGAGCTGGCAGCAAGACATGGGCCAAAGCTATAAGGAAAGTGAGACCCACAGTCTTTTTAGTGAAGCTAAAATGCTGCTTTTGCATCTCACAATGGTTTTGCAGCTGCCATTCATCTACTCCCAGCAGGATGCCTGTGACCAGTTCAGCTATTTTCTATTTTTACACACAATCTGGAACCTTTTAACAAACTAAATGAAACTTTCCAATAAGAAGCCAACAATTTAATCTTTCACTAATGGCTCACCCTACACCTGTTTGTGCTCATCAGAACTAGGCAAAGTTCTTCTGTAGCTTAAATAATAATCACTGTCTTAAAAGTCTGAAACAAGTAGAGAGTAATCATGGAGGACACAAACCAAATAGGGATCATGCGTTGTCAAAATACTCTTTTTCCACATATCCAGAGTAACCTTGTTTAGTAAATTTTTAAAATGGATTTGTGCAATATTAAAGCCATAAAACAGGTATTTTCTAATATTGGTATGTTGTTCACAACATATTGCTGAAAAAGATCCCGAAAACAAAATTAAGTGGGAAGGCATTGGATGTGGCCAAATCTTGGTACATTAAGTTGCTCCCAAATAGAAAACTATGCAGAATATCTTAAAATACAGTAATTCCAAATAAACAGTCTACATAGCTATGTCGATTCTAGCAAAAAAAGAATAAATATCCACCTGCAAATATACACATTTATTCTGTCTCCAAATGTTTTTGGCTAGTCATTAGACATGCTCTTGGATGGGTGTTTTAGTTAGCAGGTCATGTAGGAATTATAAAAAAGCTATGTCATTGGATTTTATGTGTTATATTATTTATTGCTGCAAAATCAATTACCCCAAAACTTAGTGGCTTAACAGAGAATACATTTACAGTTGATTCTCATTATTTTCAATAATTACGTTCTATAAAGTCACTGCAAACACAGAAGTAGTGGATACTGAACCTTGGCTCCTAGGGGGAAACACAGGCTTATGTTCCTGTGAGCCTCTGGTCACAAACTTTTCATCCACTGATCAACACATAGCTTTGTTTTATGTGTTACTGCTTAAAGACACCTTGTCTCATATATATTGTTGATTCATTAACATTGAACTCACAGGCAACAGCACTATAATTCATGCCTGAACGATGCTTATCTAACTCATATATTTTCTCCATAAAGCGCATCACAGTCTTCTTGTGTTTAGGAACACTAAACAGCACCTCAGCACTATACTTGGGGCCATTTTGAAAGCAAAATTATAACCAAAATGCACAAAAATGAAAAAATGTGGCACCAAATAGAGCGTGAGAGGGACCCTTTTTTCCATTAAGAGAGCTGACTGGGGATGGCAGAACATTCCCTTGATTGACCTCAGCTGGGACCGTGCACACTTGGCCACTCAAGTGGTTGGTGTATCATTCAAAAATGTAACGCAATACATCAACAGAATAAAAGAGAAAGGCATATGACTTTCTCAAGAAAGGCAAAAAAAAATTTGGCAAAATTTGACACCCACTCATGATTTAAAAAAAAAAAAACAAATTAAAAATAAAAGGAAACTTCCTTAATCCAATAAGGGGCATTTATGAAAAGTCTAATGCTAACATCATATTTAATGATGAAATATTAAGCTTTTTTTCCCTGAGATAGGAAAAAAGGCCAAGATGTTCAATCTCACCACTGTATTCAGCATCATATTGGATGTCCTGGCCAGCACAATAAAGTAAAAATACTTTTAAAATACATAAAAACTAAAAATAAGTAAAACAGTCATTATGTGAAAATGTCATGATTGTGTAAATATAAAACTCTGTAAAGTCTACAAAGAACGTAACTAGGACTAATAAGTGAATTGATGAAGGTCACAGGATTCAAGATAAACATATAAAAATAATTAGTATTCATACTTATTAGCAATAAACAATGTCATTAAAAGTAAGATAAGAAGAAGTATTATGACTAAATCCAATGAAAGATATGCACAACCTGTATACTGAAAAATAGAAAAAGGATTAATGAAGACCTAATGGGATAGGTTTGCCATTTCATGAATTAGAAGTTTCAATATTCTTAAGATGTTCATCCTCTATAAAATGCCCAATTGGTTCAACACAATCTCTAACAAAATACCAATGATACTTCTAGTAGAACTTGGTGAGAAAATTCTAAAACTCATATGGAAATGCGAAGAATGTAGAAAATCATCTCAAAAAAAAATAGAGTTGAAGGAATTACACAAGCTAATTTCAAATCTTACCATAACTGAGACAGTGTGATATTGGTATAAGATAGACAAAGAGATCCTTGAGCAGAATAGAGTCCAGAAATAGACTCACATATCTGGCCAATTGCTAAATAAGTTCGGAAGGTTTTTATTGACAAATGTTGAGTAAACAACTAAATATCCATATGAAATATGAAACTAGCTCCCTGTTTCACACCATACACGAAGATTAATTTGTGATAAATCATAGGCCTAAACTGAAAACCCAGAACCAAAAAACTTCTAAAAGGATCTATAATATCCTTATAACCTTGGCGTAAGCAAAGACTTTTTCATAAGGACAGAAAAACATAAGACCTAAAAGAAGTGAACTGATTAATTGGGAAACTTCTGCTCATGGAAAGATTCCATTTTAAAAATGAATAGATAAATCACAAGCAGGGAAAATATTCACAAGACATATACACATGACGAAATATTTATATCTAAAATATATAAAAACTCCTACAATTAATAAAATTATGAATAATCCAATTTTTTAATGGATAAATTATTTCAACAGACAATTTCCAAAATAAGATATTCAAATGGACAATAAGCACATGAAAAGGCACTCAAAAATTATTTGTGATCAAAGAAACACAAATTAAAATGAAAACAGAGAGAGATCTTTTCACATCTACTAGAATGGCAAATAAACTATATTAAATGTAGGACAAAATGTAGAGCAGTTGAACTCTCATACATTGTTGTTTAGAGAGCAAAAATGGAAACCACTTTGGAGAATTGTTTGCCAATTTCTTATTAAAGTTAAACATACATCTACTCTACCACCCAGCAATTCTACTCTTGGCATTAACGTATAAGAAATGAAAATAAATATCTGCAAGAAGGCTTGTATAAGAATATTCATAACAATTTCATTCATAGTAACCAAAACGAGGAAACAACCCAAAAGTGTATAGACAAGAGAATGGACAAACTGGGATAGTTTCATACAATGGAATACTCCACAGCAATGTAAAAGAACTATCAATACACACAGTATTCCCAAAAACATTTTGTTAAAAGGAAAAGCCCAGACACAGAAGAATACGTTTAATCTGAGTCCATTTATATGCAGTCTGAGGATTCACAAAACTCACCTTTGTTAATAAAAATCAGAAAATCATTGCCGAGGGAAGGGGAGTTGAAATCAACTGGAAAGAGACATGAGGGAATTTTCTGAGGTCAAGAAAACGTTCCAGATATTGTTTGTGCTGTGATTGCACCTGTGCATAAAGTAGTCAAAACACATCAAATTGAACCCTTAAGATTTGTGTATTTTATTGTGTGCCAGTTATGTATCAATTTAAAAAGCACTGAATTCACTTTATCCCTGAATCTGATTTTAGTCTATTGTCTTCTTTCTTGGTAAATGACAGTGCAAACAGTTCCTTCAGCCAAAAGCCTAGAAATTTTCTTTGAATCTGTATAGCCCTATTTCCCATCATCCGAATCTTCTTGACTCTGTCTTGTAAACACTTTTCCAATCCATCTACATTTTTCCATGAGATTGCCATCCCTTTTCCCAAGTTACCATCACAATCCTTTTGGACTAGTAACCTCCTAACTGGTCCCTATGCCTCCGCTTTTGCCTTGCAATCTACTCTCCACAATTTATATAGGATGATATTTTATAAACACAGAAGTATTGAAACTTTTAAGATATTCACACTGATTTTATGAAAAAATAACAAAATATTTGAGATTGTTAAGATTTTCTACAAAGTCATACACAGCTCGAGACTAAATTTGCATCATACTTACTTCTATGAAAATCAAATAATAGCCTGACCTCACAGATATATAACATAAAATTCAAGAATACTAACAACTTACTGACTCTCAAAGATTTGTCAGGAACTATACTAGATGTTTATATTCAAAATCTCTAATTTCATCAACCTCCAATGACGAAACAGAAGTTTAGACAGGTTAATAACTTCCAGAAAGTTAAATTCACGTGTGCTGAAGCTGAAACTTAAATTCAGTTCTGTCCGGCTCCAAAGTCTGTCTGCTGAATTTCAACGATGTTACTGGGAATTGTGTCCATGGATCTTTGGCTGCATAGAGAAGTGATTTATATGGCTGAGTATGATAATTACAGGAGCCATACTGGCTGGGTCAATACCAACTATTTTTCTTATGATTCTTACTGATCACCTCCCAATAAATAACATTTGCATGGGAACTCCCCAATAATAAGGTCTCCATGTGTGTCAATTTATGTGTTCCCTTTTGTAATCCTCATGAAAACAGAAGAATATAGGGAGGCTTCCAAAAAGGAGCAGAGTCCACATAATTTATTAGAAGACCACAAAGGAGCATTTTCTAAAGTCAAGAAAGTGACTGCGAAAATAGTACTAATGGTCAATTTCTGGGAAAACAATGGGAAGCCCCTGAGATATTTTTAAAATATTAAATGAGAATGTGCATTTTGAGACCATTGACAGACACGCTCATATGATCCTTCCCTTTAATTCCATGTACTCTCCAACAGCATTTAATCCCCACCTCAATAAAAAGTAATACAAAACAGATGACAGAAATGACAGAAGCATATGATGCCCAGAGTAGGAACTTGAGAGACATTTGGAAAGACATGCTTCAAGAAATACAATCACCACTGTGCACTAAAAGTACAAAGAACATTTATGTTTTTTAGGACATAATGAAGGCAAGAAGCAATTTTCTAATAATAACCGAATACATCTCAGTCTTTTGGGAATGGGGGGTTTACTTCTTTTTCTCATTTATACTTAATATAAGTTTTTGTGCAAAGTGAGAGTGTGGGAAGGAAGAAGGTTGGTGTAACATGGCTTGAGTAGAGTTGTTGAATTTCACATTGTGGCCAAGAGAAAGTAGCAAACCAGGAGACACTGGGGTGCATAGGATACTGTTAGCAACGTGATGATCTGGCAGGTTCATGGGAAAACCTTGGAGACAAGTTTTAAATGAAATGTATGTAAAAACGTATCAGTTGAGACAATCTCACTTTGGCAGACATAGAGCCTATATCATAGCCTATACTAACACGTGTCTCTACAGGCCCTGAAGAGCAGATATTTTGGAGAGAAGAGTCACAATGCATCGATGGCTGTGTATTGGCACTAAGGTCCTGACTAACTTCTTCTTTGTTATAATATATTCAACTCTGCTATTAGAGCCGCATTCTGATTATCACTAAAAATATTCTTCAAAGGGTTTAGTGACAGAAATGGGGAAATACAAACATATATAGTTTTCTTAAAAAGCTGTAATGTAAGTGACCATTATACTTTTGCTCAAATGCAAGGTCTTATTTCAAAACTGAAGACGTGGTAGCTCAAAATTAACCAATCACACTGCACTGTGGAAGCATATTTCACTAACAGAATGTAAATATGTCTTATATTTGCACTAAGGATGGTTTCAGGAAGCAAGAGGCAGTTTCTCTGTAAGATTTAATGGTGCTAGTATAAGCAAATATTATTCAGATTGAGTAATTGATTCTCCAATTTGTAACAAAATACTTATACACACAGAATCAAAAGTTTTCAAGAGAGTTGAACTATATGGTCTGTTATGGACTGACTGTTTGTACCCCTCTAAAATTTATATGTTGAAGCCCTAATCTCAAATGTGGCTGTATTTGCAGATGGGGCCTCTAAGGAAATAAAGGTTGAAAGAGGCCATAAGGGTGAGGCCTTATTCAATAAGATTAGTGTCCTCATCAGATGAGACACCAGAGTTCTCTCTCTCCTTCTCTGCCTTCCTCTTTCTCTCTCCCTCCATCCTATTCACACACCAAGGAAAGGCCATGTGAGGACATAGCAACAAGGGGGCTGTCTACAAGCCAGGAAGAGAGACCTTACCAGAAACCGAATTTGCCGGCCCCTTGATCTTGGTCTTTCCAGCCTTCAGAATGGTGAGAAAATAAATTTTATTGTTTAAACCAACCAGTCTTGGGTATTTTGTTATACCAGCCCTAACTACAGATATAGAGTCCCTTCCACTTCAAGGTGCCAAGGCATTAGATGTGCAAATGCTGCTTCCCTAGGAAAAGTCATAAGAAATTTCCTAGTGATGTAGGTTTTGGAAAGTATTTGTTTATTGTTTATACTTAGCCAAGGCAATTATGAACATAAGCACTTCCTAAAAAAATTTTCAAACAATTGCAATTGAACATAAAAATATCACCTCAAATTAGATGCCTGCATATGTGGTTTTATCTTCCTAAATTTAATAGCCGGAATACATCATTTCACTATGTCAATATGTTTTCCATTGGTAAATATTTTCCCTTCATCGTGCATAACTACTTGGTGCTAATGAAGGCTAAGAGACTTGTGTGAACAGCTGAAAAATATCTATGTCTGAGTAAGGCTGTTGGTAAAAACCAATTTATTTTTTGTAAGGAGACACTGCTTTCTGGCAATACCCAGGAGAGATATTGATAATTGATTATTGCCTATATGCAAATCTGAAAACTACCTTATAATTATGAAATAGTTTTCCATAAGAATCTCAGAGAACTACACAAAATATACATAACCTAGGTAACAAATATTTTTTTAATTTAAAGCACCTCCAGGACACTTACAACAGAGGCATGTTGATTTGAAGTGAACTGAGATGATTTGAATTAAATTTAATATCTTATTTGTTCCTATAAAAATATAAGATACAGTGAAGACAAGTCACTTACCAAGTATGGTAATTATACAGTGTTTTTCATCTAATAAATATCCCTCATAAACCAAAAATTTAGTTTTTATTCCAAAAACTAAGGAATACTTGCCCTAAGAAGAACAAGAGAAATTATAAGGACAGAGATCAACTACAAGTAATCTAATTTGCCATCATTTCCTCCCATTTCTACCTATTTTGTAAGGTGACTCAGCCAAGGAGAGACTGCAACTACTTCTTACTCAAGAGGAGGTTCTGGATGCTTTTGCAGTGTTAAGAGATAAATTGTAAAGACCTGCATGCCTATCATACAAATATCAAATGAACACACATCAAAGAATTTATTTAACTCATCATTAAAGTGAGGTAACTGGTAAGACATTACTATCGGTTCAAGGGAGAAATCAAAGCACTACAACTTTATATGGACTAAAGGGATGTTGAAATAAACTTGCAAATGACTTGAAACTGGCTTTTTTCATGGGGGTAGTTGAGGGATGGGCAATGAAGGAAATCTACTCAATCTCCACTTGACACAATTTAATTGCATGTTTATTGACAAGAATTATTTCTCATTGCTAACTGTTATCTAGAATTTGCAGTTTTAAAACAGCTCAAAGGAAAAGAAAAACTAGAATCAGTAACCCAGAAATGCATGACAGTCTAAACAATGCATCGTTTTTCATTACAGGTTCCTAGTTATTTGCTGTTGTTGTTGTTTCCAAATGTCCTAACATTGGCCTTCACTGGCTACTTAGCTGCTACAGGTATTCTGGAAATACCAAATCCAGACTACGCCTCTGTGCCAGCAACTGCAGGAGTGACTAGAGCAGCTTTGCAGACTAGTCAGTGTTTGATCCATTAGGATGGTAAATTCAACTCTAGGACTTTTCTTCCAAGTTTCAGCTAAGGGCCACTATCCCCACATTACCGAAACCACGGAGATGTGACCGCAGTCCAAGAGGACAGATCAATCAAGTTCATAATGTCCACACAGTGTAGGGAAATCTTTGTGCTCTGATGGAAAATTTTATGTTTTCTATAGTGCATTGTTTTGGGTTATCTAATGTTGATTCTATGGGAGCTATTGTACAAAATAATTCTTGTCTATCGACATGCAAATAAGTTCTGTGAAATGGCAACCTTCCCCTGCTGTGGGAAAGCCAACTTTGCCTCTATTTCTACATTAATTTCAACGTCGCATGCTTCTATATAAATTTGTGCTTCTTTGACTTCTCTTTGAACAGCTGCAACATCTTATTTTCCTCATTAACGAGTTAAATAAAATCTTTAATAAGTACTCATTTTTATATCAGTATGAGAATCATGATTTTTACTTTCCCTTGAAAATCATTCTTTAACAACAGCAACAGCAAAAATGTATAGTATGATAACCATGCTATACCTTAGCCAACAATGCCTTGATTACAGCCCAAACATATGGTATTGTGTTATATCCATTTCTGTTAAGCCTAATAAATCAGCACTCTCTTTAAAGACGAGAGAGTTGCGTTGGACACTATCCAGGGAGGATAACATAAGCCTTTTGCTCTGGAAATCACACAAATATCCATAAGACATCTATACCTCTCAATAACTTACTATGTACCCTGCCCAATGCAATGAGGAAATTAATTCTATTTTATAGAAAGAAATAAGTTTGCATTTGGACTATAGGGAAAGAAGAGCATATGCCAAAATAAAAAGTTCATTATTCTAGAAACAATGGTTCATAAAGTGGAAATTCAGAAGAAGAAATAATGATGCAACAATACATTAATTACCTTTAAGCTCTAGTTAATGCCATTATTAAGAATACCAATAACTATATATAATAACTGAAATTTTAAAAATAGGGCATCTGTATCAGCACAAGTTTTATGCACAGGCAGTGGAATGTTGGTTGCATGATGGAATTAATGACTACAACTTGATTCTCCAGGTCCAGAGAACTCCCCTACTGATGCTTGAAACACCAACATACTGTGCTTTTTTCTTCTTTTAATTAGACTTCTTCTTAGGACTTTTAAAAATCTATTATTTAACTACAATTCTGGGAAGAATAATACAGCAATTCCTTTACACCTCACTATGAATGCACATATCAGATCGATTTCCTTGAGTACCAATAGAAACTGGAATAATGTTGATAACATTAAACCTAATGGTGAAGGTGAGAGAGGAGAGAATGTTCATGGGGCACTCTAAGAGAGATTAAGTTGTCTGAATCAGAAACAAATGTAAATTTAAAACCTTTTGGTCCAAATCAGTACCAGCCAAATTTTACCAAATCAAAAGTCTGTATATTTACTTTCTACTTGGGCAAATTAAACCCCTTTTATTGACAATATACATACTCACAATGTTAAAGAAAATCAGAGCTGGACAATAAAGTGGTAAAAACAGATTTCATTCAGAAACTGTTGCAATAGGGAAAAAGAAACCTCAGTATAGAACTGGGCTCAATTCCAAACAGAATGGGCAAGTGGGAATTTATAGCCAAGGAATAGGGTGGAGACCATTGGCTGGAAAGTTCACAAGAGGAAACATCAAGAAAGAGAGAGGATTCTGGGGCCAGCCCCGGGGCCGAGTGGTTAAGTTCACGCTCTCCGATACAGCAGCCCAGAGCTTAGCCAGTTCTGATCCTGGGCACAGACATGGCACTGCTCATCAGGCCATGCTGAGACATCCCACATGCCGCAACGAAAAATATACAACTATGTACCGGGGGACTTTGGGGAGAAAAATGAATAATAAAATCTTTAAAAAAAAAAAAAAAAAAGAACGAAAAGAGAGGATTCTGGTTAAATCGCCTTGATAAAATTCTTGCTGAGGTCAGGCCAGGGAGATCAGATACTAAGTATGGGGGATAAGAAATCTGACTTATATCAAGGGTGATCAGATATTGATGATGATCAGATTTCAAGGATGAGGGATTCACGCTACAACTGGGTGATTCAAGCCTGACCAGGACAGACACTGAAGGTGACGGCCCAGAGAGGAGTTAGAGGAGCCTGACTAGAGTCAGGTAAAGAAGAGGCTTTGTTAACAATGATGCATCCAATACTCCTCTTTAAATACAATCAAGTAAAACATAATAGGGTGAAGAGACAGGGGTTTGGTCGGTGGGATTTTCTCCAAATTGAAACTTCTGTCTGCTTATTAAGTGAATAAATTTCAAATAAACAATTTATTGAGTTGCTAAATGAAGAGAAGAAGGGTCTAAGAGCACACCAGACAGCCAAGAAGGTCTTTCCATAAAACTTCAGCAGAGAAGTCACTCACTCTAAGATGTATAAGTCTGCATCTGTCACATAATCTCTCTAGAGAATAGTTTTTAAAATTATGGAATATCATACTGGCAGATTCCACTTCTACTGCCACTCCTGATGGATCTAATTGGAAGTAGGATGATTACATGAAAAGTCATATCTCATTCCCAATTCCACCAGAGCAGAAAGGAATAATTCAGAGAAGAATATCCAACCCTAAAACAGGCAAATGTTTCTGAGATTAGACGTGATTTTATTGCTATTTTACTTTTAAAGTTTTAGCAGGTATTACTGTATATATCAAATTACCTCAATGTAATTTAGTCTCTTATAAAACACTGCGCCACTTAGCCTAGTTCTTTCCAACACCTTCATCAGTTTTCCCAAACTGATAGCCAAAGAGGGTCATTTGTTTCATTTCTTGATCTCCTTTTTCACCTCCTGTTGAACGATTCCTGTTTAATACATTCCATGAGCTGATACTACAGAATGTGAAGGAATGCAAATGCTGTTACTGGTACCATTGGAATAATATTATAATTGCCATGAAATGAACAAGGGGCCTCTAAGTATACACAATAATAGACAAAGATGCACAGTGCTCTGCTTACAATGGTTTAATGACATCAGTTTTATGTTTGGGATTTCCAGCATTTCTCGTATTATACTGTATGTCATATTAGGTAATTAGTAAATTGATTGATTCAAACTGCACAGGGTGGTCTTAAAATCCAACTATACTTGTGCTGATCTGTATTTACTTTTGTCTTTACATTCTTTTATGACAGGAAATGCCCTTGAATATTACTCGGTAAATAAGACAGGTATCAGTTTTCCATCAGAACACTACTAATATCTTGGGATTGAAGTTCTTCTCCTCAGATGGCCCTGGATTTAAAATGTGGATTAAATCTCTCTGTCGTAATCTATTCTCCAAAATAAACAGAGATGCACACTTAACACATGCTAGATGAGCTTATGGAAATGCATCTAATCAGATGTGACACTTACAGGGCACTTGAGGGCAATAATATCCTAAAAAATAGTAGAGGAAAGAAAAGAAAAGCAGGAAAATTACTTCTGAGCTATTCATTCTTCAGATGAGAGCAATGTTATTTCATTGTTATACTGAAAAGCAATATCCACAATATGACTAAAAAGCAATATCTACAAATACAGTCAGGCATCACTTAACGATGGGCATATGTCTGAGAAATTTACTTAAGGTGACTTTGTCATTGTGCAAAAAGCATAGTGTTCTTACACAAACCTAGAAGGTAGAGCCAGCTACACACCTAGGCCATATTGTATAGCCTATTGCTCCTCGGCTACAAACCTGTACAGCATGTACTGTACCGAATACTGTAGGTAATTGTAACACAGTGGTAAATACTTGTGTATCTAAACATATCTAAACATAAAAGAATACAGGAGGGGCCTGCCCCGTGGCCCAGTGGTTAAGTTCATGCGCTTTGCTTCGGTGACTCAAGGTTTCACCAGTTCAGATCCTGAGTGTGGACATGGCACTGCTCATCAGGCCATGAGGCAGTGTCCCACATAGCACAGCCAGAGGCACTCACAACTAGAATGTACAACTATGTACCGGGGGCTTTGGGAAGCAGAAGAAGAAGAAAAAAAAAAGAAGATTGGCAATAGATGTTAAATCAGGTGCCAATTTTTATTTAAAAAAATACAGTAAAAATATGGTGTAAAAGATGAAAAATGCTACACCCGTACAGGGCACTTACCATAAATGGAGCTTGCAGGGCTGGAAATTGCTCTGGATGAGTCAGTGAGTGAGTGGTGAGTGAATGCGAAGGCCTAGGACATTACTGGAATGTCTCCAGGGGCAATAACATGCATGGAGCTGCCATCTCCTATGAAAACAATGCCTTCATCTGGAATAGCTCCTGAAGGACCCACCTGAGGCTCTTGAGGAAGTGTCACTCTCCTCACTCAGAGGTATGTCCATGGTGGTTTGCTTGATTTGTTTATCTTATTACTAGATTTGCTTGTAAGCAGATAATATACCATGAACATTCCTCTCTATTAATGAAAACCTTTTGATGTTGGGGTCTGTGTTTTCAAACATTTTAAGGAGCTTGTGGAAGTCTGCAAAAGCTTCTGCTAAACCCTTCACTGTGAATTTTCTTGAGTGTTCTTCTTTTTCTTTTCCTACAGTTTCCTGTTCTTTTCCCTCTTCTCGCCTACATGTTCCTAGTCCAGTTCCAATAACTCCTCATTAGTCAATTACTCAGGAACCACCTCTGGGAGCTCCTCAACGCCATCCTCATCCACACCCAGGTTAAAGTTATTTCCCATCTCAATCACAGTCTTATTGATTTTTGCAACGTCCTCATCCTTGGCAAATCCTTTGAAGTCATGGACAAATCTCTTGAGTGTCTTCTTCCAGATACCATACATACACTCCTTGGTGACATCATCCAAAGCCCAAGAAAGGTTCTTGATGCAATCATAGATATTATAATCCTTCCATTATTGCATCAGTGTTTTCTCAATGTCTTCCTCAATTGCAGCAATAGCCTGGGCAAAGGTCTTCCTCGGGTAGTAGGCTTTAAAAGTTGCTATAACTCCTTGATCCATTGGTTGGAACAAAGAGATGGTGTTTGGAGGGAGAAACACTGCTTTGATATTGGGATGAAGATGATCAATAAAAGGAGGATGTCTGGGAGCCTTATCAAAAATAAGCAAAATCTTGAAGGTATGTTATTCTCCAAACAGTTCTTCTCCATGGCATAGCAATTCAGGAGGGCATCTTGGAAAGGGAGCCGTGTCATCCACGACCTCTTATTGCTCCTGTAGTACACTGGTAGTGTGTGCTTATTGATATACTTGAAGGCCCTGGGGTTCTCACTGTGCCAGATCACAAAGGGTTTCAATTTGTAGCCTGCAACATTGCCCCCAAGCAAGACAGTTATCCTATCCTTAGAAGTCTTGAAACTTGGCATTGACTTGGTCTTCTAATGGAATAAAGTCCTTTCAGGCATCCATTTCCAGAATAGGGAGATTCATCTGGCAAGTAATTTTCCTCCACAATCAGTTTATCTAGAGATTCCAAAACTCCTTCAGCTGCTTTCACATCAGCACTAGCAGACTCATCATTCACTTTCACGTATGTGATGAATAATGATTCTTAAATTATTTAAACTACACAGAGCTAGCAGTAAATTCAAAATCATAGTTGGGTCCAGCCTTTTCTTTCAACATCACAAACAAACTTCTTGCTCTGGCCGTGATCGTCATGTATCTGAGAGGGATATGATTCTCTGTCCAGTCTTCAACCCAGGTCATTAAAAGTTTCTCCATGTCTGATACAGGCCCTTCTCAAATTTTTGTTGGTCTTGTTGTCTTCAGTGAAGCAGATCCTTTAACAGCTTCCATCACTTTCTTCTTGTTCTTCAAGATCGTAGCTATGGTAGAATAAGACGTGCCTGCCTGACGAGCAATAATCATCACCGATTTTCCACCTTTGTAGTTATTAATCACTGTTAATTTTACTTCCAGGTCAATCACTCAATGTGGCCTCTTACTGGCAACATTAGCAATGGAGTTTTTATGCTTAGGGGCCATTATGAACAAAGCAACATGAGATCAAGTCAAGCACAAGAGAAAATGATGGAATCAAGAGACTCAGTAAATATGAGATTCATGAAGCTGCTGCCAGTGTAACAGCATACTGTTTTACAGCAAACTTTTCTTATAAGGAGAAAGAGTACACTCTAAAATAGTGATAAAACGTATAGTATAATAAATACACAAACCAGTAATATAGTCAATTATTATCATTAAGTATTATGTACTGCACATAATTGTATGTGTTAGACTTTTATACAACTGGCAACGCAGTGGGTTTGTTTACACCAGCATCACCATGACCGCCTAAGTAATGCAGTGTGGTACTGTGTCAAGACAGCTGCAAGATCACCAGGCAAGAGGAATTTTTCGGCTCCATTATAATCTTGTGAGACCACCATCATATATACAGTCTGTCGTTGACCGAAATCTTGTTATGTGGCACATGAATGTAGTAATTTCACAATTGAATATATAAAGTTATTTGGACAGAAGCTCTTCTTTATTATACTTGATACATATTTATTCCAAGTGGAATGGAAAATAGGAAAAATGTACGGAATTTTTTCTTTCTTTTCTTAGGTACTTTGGTTTGTGGCATAAGTTCTCTTTACGATTTTTTTTTCAAATAAAATTGTTTTATCTGCATAACCTAGTGATTTTATGACCCCTGGAAGCATTTTCTCCAGGTGTACTTTATAATATGATCTTAGTATTTCAGATTTTTCTTTTTTATATAATTTCAGGCACTTGGAGAACCTGAGGGAAATCTCTTAATAGTCAAGGAGGTCATTAGGAGTCGGCAGTACAGTTTTATAGTTCAGTGATGTAAACCATTACTCTTTTCAGATGTTGAAAAGATCATGCTCACCCCCATTGGACTGTCATTAGAAAGGAGCTTCTGTTACACTTCTGTAAGTCGGACATCATGAGCATCATTTACGTGATTGCGTCTTATAAGTGCAGCATTTAAAGCATCATATCATCGAGATTACTTTACCATAGTCGAAGCCCAGATTCCAGCAATACTTTGTTAGGTGTTGGCTAAGCACTGTGATGGATACAATGAATAAGGAGCACGCATTTGATTTGGAAGATTGCATCTGAAAAGATAATTCACAAAGCATGGTGGAGTAGAGCCAAAGACTTGAAACGAGTAGGTGCTCTATCATAGCAGTGTGACATTGGCCGAACCTTCAAAACATTGCTGAGCTTGAATTTCCCATGTTAAGTGACTTAACCAGGGACACATCCAGGGCTACTGTAAAGATAATCTGATGCCATGTAAGGTGGTGTATAATCTGGAGATACAGTTTTTGTTTTTTTTAATGTTGATAGAAAAGGGCAAATAGAGAGGAAGAGGTTGAAGAAAGACAACATTATTGAGGAATCGTCATTATGGAAAATCTTAGTAGGAATATGATTTAAGCACAAATTGAGGGTTAGTCTCAGTCTCAGTCTAAGAGACTGAGGAAAAGAAGATCACTCTGAAGGCAGACATAGATATGTTTATAGGAGGGTGGGGAGTTAATAAAGAAAATTCATGCTAGGTGGTTCGTCCTCTTCTCTTTCTGAAATAGAAGTCAATGTTGTCTCTAATGTTGCAGGGGAACGAGCTAAACTGCAGGAGGTAAAAATGGAAGGATCAGGATAGTTGTTGAAATAAATGAAAGAACAGCTGTAAAATGTGTGATTGTCTCTGGTTTTAAAATTCAACAGGTGTAGGGAAGTAGAAGTCAATTGTTAATATTTTAAATTTGCAAGGGGATTTTAGAGGATGACACAAAAGGTCAAGGAGGCAAAGGAATTAAGCTGTGAGCCAAAGGATGCTTGAAGTGAACTGAGTGTTTAGAAAAGGAAGGAATGCCTGAAGTAAGCCCAGAGACTAAAAGAAAAAGTTGGATGTCAAGAGACTGAAAGTTTCAACAAGATCAAAGAACAAGAAGGTAGGAATACCAGCATGATGTCTGAGAAGAAATGATGCTGTAATAAGAGGGAAGATAATGGAGCTTAAGCTTTCTAATCCTACTGTGTGGACGTTCCATTTCACGTGAGGGCAAAGTTCAGGAGATGGCCGTGGAGCTAAGTTACTGAAGGGAAATACAAGTGAAAGACATTGGCATAGAGGAAATTAAGGAGCCATGAGACTCAGGATATTTGGAGGTATTTACATGGTGAAATCACATAGCATAATAGAATATGGAGGGGTGAGGATGACTGTGAGATGGGAGTCATTGTCCTCAATAAATGCCTGAAATGTGAATGAAATTGTATATTTTACTTATGTAACTTTGCATAAAAGTACACGAGAAGTGAATGAAGGGAGGATACAGACAGAGTGGTAAATGGTTCCAGTTCCATGTTGAAAGCTTTTTGTACGAGTTTTGAAGTCTTAGGCGAATGATAGGACTCCCAGTCTGGAAACAAGTGAGGAGCCCCAGGGAATAAGCCTCTCCACCGAACAGATCTACAAGGAAATGATGCTCTCAAGGGATAACCAGGCTTCTGATTATTCCCAGAAATAATCATCTGCTTCTGTAATAAAATGTAGATAATATAGATAACCTTCTATAACATAACGTAATCAAATGTACTATTTGTAACTCTCAAAATGTTGTTTCTAGTCATAGACAATAAAAAAAATTATAGACCCTCATATATGACTTGTTCACTTAGGAATTCGAACAAGTATTGAATCGTGCTGAATCATAGTACCTAAACATTAATTATACTAATTTAATGACATTAACATTTGCCTCTTTTTCTTGCTCCCTTTGTCTAATTGAGACATTTGTTACGTGAACTAAATGAATTCTTGACATAATATGTTTCTTTGCATTATGGCTTTTGTCAAAGTTTTGCCTCTATTGTCCATCATGTTTTCACATTTGAATTTGAAATGTACATTAGTATGATAAAATGGTTTCCCAGTTATTTTCCCATGAGCTGCTTCTCATTTAGTTAAATACGTCTTCAGGGGGCTGAGACGCCACTGATTTCAAAGTGAGATCAGCATGCAGATGAGGTTTTTAGACCATATTGAATAATGAGAAATTGGACTCCTCTTCACTCTTCCCCAAGAGGGGAAGGCTGCATCCAGCAGAGCCAAGAAAAGAAAACACCAATGAAAAAATATAGAAACCAAGGGAACAGCAGGTAGAAGAATTAGTCATGGTTGCTCTGGAGGATAAAATTTTACCTCCACTGTACTGCCAAAAATACTGAATGATTTAATACAACATGTTATTCTAGCTTTTACCAAAAAAATAGGCTTCTGAGATTTTCTTTCTTTTATGCCCTTGTGTTTTCTTGACTCTTTTACCTGGTTCCAGTTTCCTTAGATATTCAGGGGATAACATTTTTAGAGCACTTTGTCAAGACTTACCCACACGAGTCCTATTGACCTTGATCAAGGCCGAAGGCAAAATCCCCATCCATACTTCAAAAATTAACTTGATATTTCCAGTCATATTTTCATCTGGTTTTGCTATTCCACATATGAGAGTTATTTCTCTGAAAGGTTTGATTTGCTTCCACTAATTATTATTAAAAAATATAGTACCCTGTGAAACAATTGTAACCAAATACCAAATGAATGAAAACAGATGGTATTGTAATCTAGAGAAAGAATTTGACCCGGGTGCCTGTAGGGAGTAGACGGGGGTAGGGTTGGGGGATCTAGCATACCATATAGAGAGAATTTTCTTAAATTACCTTCAGAAAGTTAACAAGAAAAGTGACTGAAATAAGTTTTGCTATTATCTCTCTGTTTTAGATGTGTTAGTATTTCTAAGGTAAAGCATCTACAAACACAATCCAGAACTAAAATAAATGGCTTTGTTTTATGGTTCTTCAACTACGTTTGGGTCCATGTCAACAAGGTACCAAGTGAATTTAGAAACTATGAGATCTGGATGATAAAAATGAGAGTGAGAATTAAACAATTATTTGAATAACTCATTCAAAATTTCCTTCAATAATTAGGAAGTTTATGACTTTGTTATTGTTTTAGCATGTCTTTGTATACTATCCACTCAAGATCAAAACAGTTGGTCAGCTTCATCAGCTCCTTTAAACAAGGCATCTAGGAAGTAAAAAGAAATCTGAATATCTGAGGACAAGACCTTTCACCAGGTTGGAGTCCTTTGGTCTCATTAACATCTACTAAAAAGGTGCTGAAGTGAGGACCTACTCTGGAAAAGCAGGCCTGCAGGGCACAAGATGAAGATCTAAGGTCAAGTTCGCAGGATATTAATCAATCAAAAGTACTCTGCCTGAAAAGCCTAGTTCAAGATCCCCATGAGGCAACGTACTTAACACCTCCCAAACTCCCTTCTCAGCACAGATTACCCTTAGCCACCAGATGGAATCTTGAAAAAGTGCTGCAATGTAATCAGGCATCAAAGTTAAAGTGAATTTTACAAACAGCACTAAGGCTAACTATATTTCAAACCACTTTTGGCATATTTCTTTGGTCTCCTCCTTTCATTTTGCCAGCAGTCGTTGATTTAAAAGGTTGTGTGAATGTGTGTATTTTTTTCTAATGTAACATTTACAGAGAAAGCACTTATGTAAATAAACCTTTGGAAAATGAGGCTGTCATGATTAAATGTGGGCATATGCCACGGAAAATACTGTTCTTTTTCTTTAAGACTATGTTAAGGAAAAGTTATTTAAATAAATTTCAAGTAAACATTTTATACATATATACACTATTATAGACATTCAATTTTCTACAATATTATAGAAAAGCACGTGAGTACTTGTAGACTGGAAATATCTATCGTACTTTTCCTAGTACAAAGATCCCAGGGAGCACACATGCTCTCATATTCTTATAACATATTTTTTCATGTTAAAATACCAGAGCCAATTCTGGCTGCCTATTTTTACTATGCTGTGTAATTCCACAGGTATTGACACATGTCACTTGTGATGCAGCCACATTTGGCCAACTCTCTGTGCTCACCAGGGAAGAATCAATCTTCAGCTCTCATTAGGTGGTAGAAATAGACCATTGGCATAAAAAATTATTTTTTAAAATAAATAAGAGAATTTTCTGCCTGGGGACTACACCACTGCTGTTGTCCAGTAATTTGAATTATTGAATGGGCTAAATAAAAGACTTATCTATTCTTCTCCTTTTGCCCAGACAAACCGCCTGAAATGCAAGTTGATTTTTTTAAATTCTTTTATCCCCTCAGCCTGGTAGGATTTATCCTTGAACGTTCTGTTCTTTGCACTCTGCGTGGAGTGCTGCCATGTATTTATCTAGCAATCTCTAAAAAAAATAGAGAACTTTAAAGAAAATAAAGACTAAAATCCCCCTAATATTTGCCAAACTATTAACCATGATGTGCAATTGTGAGATGGCTTGACAGAGAACTTGACAGAAAGCTGAAACTTTTCATTTCTATAAAGTCTTTCCTGATCAACAGCTTCAAAGTTGTCCTCGCCTTGTCTGCAGGGCACCAGACATATGAATGATAAACAGGAAAATGCATGTAGTGATTTTAATTTTATTAAATTCTATGCGTGTTTCTTAAGCATCTACTACTATGTGCAGATTGCATGTAGCCTATAAAATCCATTTCTTCACCAGTCAGTTCAACACTAAAACCTCAGTTCAGCATCAACTTCCAACAGCTTTTTTTTGTCTCCCACCTCCCTTACCACCTGTTTGGTCAAGTTCACCTCTGGTTTTGCCATGTTTGCATCTATGTCATTGCACTGACCCCACTGGATTGCAATTGCTTATTGTAATTACCTCTCACTCTAAGAGGTTTCTTTGAGGTCAAGGACTCTGTCTTATTCCATGTTGTGCAGAGACTAGCACAGCGACAGAGTTGACTGAATAAATGCATTCTTTCATTCAATTGAATGAATAAATGAGTGAATTAAGATACAGTCAAGAAGTTTGTAACCTCATAAGGCAGATGAGTGCAGAGACTACCATAATGTAAGGTAGAATTTAATAAATAGCTCAAGAGAGTTAAGTAAAATGCTCTAGTCTCGTTTAGAGTAGTAGAAAAGGTACATTTGTGTGATGATAAATAAAGGTGACTTTTGAGATCAACCTTACAAAACGAGTAGGATTTCAACAAGAAGAAACGTTTCAATGGTAACATCATAAAGAGGAACAAGAAGAAGAGAAGGTCAGAAGCAGAATAGCATGTAGCAGGCAAGATGGAAGCATAACATAGCAATTAAATATGATGTTGGGCAAGTTACCTAACATCTTCATGCCTTGCTCTTTCTTTTTTTTTGCTTTTTGCCTGGTGTAAATGAGGATAACAATGGTAACTACCTCATGGAATCATTTTGAGGATTAAATGATTCCATACGTGTAATATGCTTGACACATGATAAGCATTCAAAAAATTGGCTAATGTTACTTTTAGCTAATCACAAAGAGCCCCATCTCACTACTCTGGAATCTACGTGCAGGGAAATGACGGACCCTAGACGTTGAAAGAGGCTGTGGTCATACTATGGAGAGTATAAAATTCCAGAATTGAGGAGTTTGTCCCGAATTTGTAACACAATAGGGAGAGACACGGTTTTACTGTGCCTCAATTTAATGCAGTTAAATGTACACCTGACGTTGGCCACAAATCTCTGTCTGTTTTTCAAATAAATGGGAAAGCCCTGAAGGCCCAGACTATATTGCGCACTACCCAGCACAGCACCTCGAATTTATTAAATGTCAAATAAATCATTAGTAATCGATTCACGGACCAAAGAGATATCTTTACACCATCACTCTAGAGAACTAAATAGCCGATGAAAAGTTTCTTTCCATCCCTTATTCAGAGGTATTAACAAAAAACACTCCTAGAGTCAGACGTGTTTTGCAGTGGGAATTGACTGGGGCACTGCTAGGATCAGAGATGAAACAAGTGCTTTCTGCTCCATAATACTCTTTACAGACAAGTTTATTCCCAGGAGAAAGGATGCATATTAGAGAGGTAATGAGCATCTATATTAATATATAAGGAATGCTATATAATTGTAAATTAAGCTTTCCACAATCCATGACACTTACAAACCCTATCTTAACAGGTAATTTGCCATGAAGGATTTTAGCATATTCACACATCAAACCACTGAAGGCAGAGAAAAATCAATATGAATATGAAAATAAAAACTATAAAAATCATTATAAAATATGAAAATAAAAACTAAAGTATCAGAGGCTAGCCCAGTGGCATAGGGGCTGAGTTCACACACTCCACTTTGGTGGCCTTGGATTCGCCGGTTCAGATCCCAGGCACAGACCTACACACCACTTATCAAGCCATGCTGTGGCAGTTGTCCCACATAAAAGAGAGGAAGATGGACATGGATGTTAGCTCAGGGCCAATCTTCCTCAGCAGAAAAAGGAGGATTGGCAGCAGATCTTAGCTCAGGGCTAATCTTCCTCAAAAAAAAGAAAGAAAAAAACATAAAATTACAAAAAGTAATTAAATAAACAAAATGCATATATATTTGAAATAAGAAGTGACAGATCCAGTTTAAATTAATTTCCAAAATACATGAATGAGTTTGGAAAGTGAGACATTAGCTGTTCATAGGCAGGAGTGCTTTATAGTCAGTGTTAACATTAATACTGTAGGACTTAAGAATATTCTCCCCAAAATATCGAAGCTTCGTCGTCTACCAACAGGACTAATTATTGAAACTGGACTGGAATTCAACTTCCTGAAAACAGTCTTCTATTTCTAATTAAAGCCACGTTATCAAGAGAAAATATTAAAATAAGTATAACGGCATTTTATCTTAAATATTCTTTTGGGAATTAATAAAAGTACATATTAAAATGGGAAATTTAGTGTTGATAATTTTTCATATTGTTTTTGCTTTATTTTTTGTTTTGCTTTGATTTTCAGAAATAAGAGTTAAATTCAAGGTAAGGAGGTCATAATGGGCGGCAGGTGGCTGTTACCAAACCATAGTAAAAAATCTGCTTAATCACTGGAATTTAGTAAAAGCTTCCTTCCTCTCTGCTTGAATTATATTGTTACCTGAAATAATTAACTATATGAGATCATTTGCATTTTCAGCCAACAGCCATTTAAAAAGCTACTTCAGTCATTATGTGACATTTCTATTTGGTTTAACACAAATTCCCAAGACAGCTTTAAAGTTGTTTGGAATTGTTCTTTTTAACATAACTGCAAATTTGTTTATGAAAATAGGGATTTTTTTATTTTTCTTGGAAAATGAATTTCTCAGAAACTGAGAATTTATCAGAACTTCCTCTTTGAAGTTCTCCAGAAATTCTCATCAGGTCATAGATTGGGCAATTAAGGGTTTTGGATCTTGACTGGTAACTATGGGGACTAGTGGAAAATATCAGTTATTTCATCTGCTTTTAACCAAACTTTTCTCTGGTCCTGGACCTCTGAGTCTATTTTCCAAATAATAGCTGTGTCGTGGAGTTCTGTCCTCTTCCTTCACTTATAGCCATCTCTGCTACACTATTAAGGTCACAGACATCTCAAGTTAGTTGCTCAAAGTGAATTTATACTCTGACTATTGAAACAAGTCTTCATTTTCTAGTCATTGTCAGCAGAGGATCTCACTTGTTTATATTGCCTTACATATTCCCGTTTTATATGTAGAAGATATACCATATACCAAAAATTGTCTAGAATCCTATTTAAATGTGTGCAAAAGATGTACACTAGAGGCCGGCCCCGTGGCCTGGTGGTTGAGTTTGGTGTGTTTTGCCTTGGCGGCTCAAGTTCAGTTCCTGGGCACAGACCTACACGACTTGTAGACAGTGACCCACATACAAAATAGAAGAAGAGTGGCACAGATGTTAGCTCAAGGCAAATCTTCCTCAGGAGAAAAAGAAATATACACCAATAAACTTCCCAAATTGACTTGCGGTGCTTTCTTGCTTGTGATAACTAGCACAGATGTTAACCACTGGAAGTGATTACATAATTGGCCTAATCAGATGGGCTAGGTGTTACTTTGGAATTATACACTGTGTTTATGAAAACTTGTTTTTGTTTCTAATCCCCCTAGGGAGAGGGTTACCAGATTTAGCAAACAAAAATACAGGACACCCAGGTAAATTTGAATCAATTGAAAAAAATAAAATTTGAATAAAGAGGAAATATTTTTCTCTTATATATCCCAAATATTACATGTCTTGTATTTTTATCTCGCAATCCTACACAGGGAATTCATCAATCTGTCAAAGAAACAAAACATCTTTGGAGTTTTCAAACCCAGTGTCATTGTGTAAAGCAAACGTTTAACTGTATAACACTGTGGAGGGAAAAATTAATCCATCTAAACAGCTTCTTAGTATTATGAAGTTGGTAGTCTAAATTTTCTTATAAGTTGTTATTTTAAGGATTTCAGGCTTAATCATTCATATCTATTTGACAACTCCTGCGGTCTGATGAAAGCTAGAAATGATAAAAATTTAAAGAGATTTATGATTTAAAAAGACCTCTGACCTTAGCGTGAATTAGTCAAGTCACTATTAATAAGACTCTGTTAAACTTGAAAGTGCTAATTAGATCATCTAAAAGCAGGCAGACGTGACAACAGAGCCCAGATAGCTAGGGCAGAGATCTAGGAACTGGGACGTAGACAAAACTTTTGCAAAAAAAGAGAATGAAAATCACAAACAAAATAGTAGACACTGCACATAGTGATTCTGACTTAACATTCATAAGTTCAAAATACTATTCCAATAGTACTTCCTGTGCAGCACCAGAATCCTATAGTATAATCATTCTTGTGCTGTTTATCTATAAACATAAGTTAGTAGTCCTTTATGGAGTACAAAAGCACAATGGACATAATACATGTTGACTAAGTGTTGATTTCATTGGCTTAATCAAGTGTTTGCTACCATAAAATATTCAAATGATCCAAACACAAAACACTTGAATAATGTCAATATGTAGAAAATCCACTGGAGTGAGCTATTGAAATATTGGTCACTAGTTTAGTGCCGACAAATTCTGTAAAGTGGTTTGACCACTGATAATTAGAAATACTGGTATCATTTATAAACTAGAAAAGGACACTTTTAGCAAAGAAAGTCATACCTTTCTCTCATGTGTAAATATAGATGCAAAAGTTCAAACAATAGATGTACAAACTGAATCCAGAACATTAAAAAATCCACTATGACCAAGTTGGATTTATCTAGGAATATAAACATGCTTTAACATTGAAAACCTATTAAACCATGTGACCATAATAAAGGGGAAAAGCACAAGATCATCTAAGAGATGTGGAAATTCCATAAAACTCAACATCTCTTCGTGTAAAGAATCAATAGAAAACTAAGAGTAGAAGAGAGCTTCCGAGCGTGATAAAAGCTATTTACCAGAAAGTCTACCACAAATATCCTCCTAGTGGTAAAAGATTAAATGTGGTCCCTTCAAAATCAGGAGTAAGTCAAGAATGCCAATATCACTATTTTTATTCTAATTTTATTGGAGAACTTTTCCAGAACAATAAGAAAGGCAAAATAAATTAAAAGCATAAATATTTGAAGAATGCTTACAGAAAGACAACATTATTTATAGATAATAAAATTGACCACATAAAATATCTATAGAATTATTTATAGACAAATTGCTAGAATTAGTAAGAATTTATCAAGGTTCGCGTGTTGTAAGTTCACTGTACAGAAATAAATGATCTCTCAGACAAGTAACAAAGGGAAACAATGATTAAAGCAAAGTCAGAGCTAGAAAGAGGGAGAGAGAGAGGGAAAGAGAGAAAACGACAATAACAACAGAAACAAAACATGTAAGGATATGCGTGCAGAGAATTTTAACATTATTGAGAGACTTTAAAGATCAAGACAAGTAGAGAAATATCCCATGTTCAAGGATAGAATGATCCAATAGTTTAAAAGTGCATACTCGCCTCATTTTCACCAGCTCCACTTTTATCACTCTAGTCAATCCACCATCGCATTTTACATTTCCATCATCTTCTAACTGTTCTCCATACTTCCATCCATGGTCTAAGAAGATGTAAATCCTGTGCTCAAAATCCTTCAGTAGATTGACCAGGCAAATGCTAAAATTCTCAAATGGCGTATAAGATGCTAGATGATGTGGCCCCGCAATTACCTCTCAACCTTATCGCCTCTCACTCTCTCTTCACTCAATTAACTCCACAGGTGATGGCCTCTGAGCTATTCTTCAAACATACCAGGATCCTTCCTGCCCTCTCGGATCCCTCTGCATCACTAAAGGCCTCACTTGCATCTACTTCAAGTCCTTGTTTAAATTCTCTCTCCCTACTTAAAATTGTGACCTCTACTCCCAGATTCCCCATCTCAATACCGCTTGTCATCCCCTTATGTACTACATAACTCCCCTATTTATTATGTTTCTTTTCAGTCTCTGCCAAATTAGAATTTAACATTCAGGAGAATAGGGATTTTTTTTTCCTGTTTTCTTTATTGTTGGATCCATAGCACAGTCAATAGTTCCTAGCACATAGTAGGAATTCAATGAATATTTGTTAAATGCTGCAAAGAATGAAATGTAATTGACTACAATGAAATAGAAATTATTAATTAATAAAAGCGTTTGTAATTATTACTCATACTCACCAGAGTGCCAAAAAATTAAGAAATATGACAATGTGGGAGGATGTAGACCAGCAGGAATTCATACATTCCTGGTGGGATTGCAGATTTGGACTTTTTTCAGAAAACCTGTTGACACTGTCTTGCAGAGTTAAACAAACATTCGCATATCCTGTAAACCAATGATGCTACCCTTATGTACAAATCTTAGAAAAATTCTTGCATATGTGTACAAGAAGACACATGCAAAAATATTCATAACAGCAGTATTATTAATAATAATAAAATGATGGAAGCTACACAAATGTCCTTTGACAAAGAAATAGATAAGTCATGTTATATTTACTGAATCAAATATTACAAAGCAGTTAAGATGAATGAAACACAGCTACTTACGAATATGGATGCATCTTAAAATATAATGTTGAATAGAAATGTCCTATAGGACTACATGAAATATACAACAAATTTTATAAATCTCAACACAAGCAAATTAGACCGTATATTACCTTTGGCTTACATACATATGTCAAAGTAACCATATATAGTTAGTTTTCTATGCTAATGTTGAAACTACTAGTGTAGCACGACTAACTGCTCTGCAGAAGTTTTCTCTGGTGGAAAGCACAGGATTAAAGTGTACACAGGCAGATTCATGACACACTAACATTTCAGTTCTTAGGTTGCATAATGGTTCACCAATGTTCTTTATATTATTTTGCCAACATTTGTGTTACATATATTTCAAACATATATAGATATATTTTGAATATATCAAATATAGAATTTAAAAGATAGATAAACAGAAAAGGAACTGTAAAATGCCCAGAGCACTGTTTGGCATGCTTTAAAAGCGAATTTTGGGGGCTGGCCCCATGGCCTAGTGGTTAAGTTCAGTGCACTCCACTTCAGCAGCCCAGCTTCAGTTCCTGGATACGAACCTACACCACTTGTCAGCAGCCATGCTGTGGCAGCAACCCACATACAAAACAGAGGAAGATTGGCACAGCTGTTAGCTCAGGGCAAATCTTCCTCAGGAAAAAAAAACAAATGAATTTGGCTGTTAGTGATATACACAATTGTATATTCAGCTTATGGTTCCAGATTCTCAGAGATTGGCACCAGCTTTATGATCCTTGATTAACCTCAAATTCTGTGGTTTGGAATATATTCTACTCAAAGTATTGAGTTTTCAAACTTCTGAAAGTCCCTCAAAGACTTCTTTTGGATCAAAGAGATCCAAATGTCCTACACTGGTGTTTCACTTGGCTATTAGCTGAATGCCTGCTTGAATTATTGTGACAGACCAAAGAGGAAAAAGGGAAAAGTAGTCTGAAGAGGTGTTTTTCCTAACCAGCTCAGCCATACCACATTCTTACAAAGAATTCGATTGTGTCTATTTTCAACCCAAACCCTGTATTATTCCCATGAGGCACAGCCTGTTATTTACAGTTATGTCGTGTTATCTCTTCCATACCAATTGCCTAAGATGGAGCTAAGAACTGCCACAGTGATAGGAGGCCGTGAAGGTTTTGTGAGAGACATTCTCTTCTGCAGGGCAGACAAAGTGCTTGGAATGAAGGTTAAGAAAAAAAAGTAAAGCTTATTTCCATTGCATTATATATTTTGATGTATTCCTAATGTATTCCTTTTCAAAATATCCCTTTGCTGAAGTAGAGGCAAAGACAGAATGAGCAACAGTTGCTGTTCTGTGCACACCAACTACCCATTTTTAAAACTCTTAAAGCTGCAGCAGAGCCATTTAAAAGAGCAAGTGGCATGGTTACTTTTTAAAAAATATGTATTCTCTGTAGCTACATTTACCAGACTCAAAACATGCAAATTACATAATACATGAACTCTGATATGGCTGGTTTCTTTCAAGACTGGTTAATACAAAGAGATTGAATCCATCTATTTATGTGCTAAATGCAGATTGCTTAATATCGAGCCAAGAATTCTTTTGAGGTTATTCAACAGGGCGTACTTAAGGTGTTGAAAAGTCTCTATTCAGCAATACCCCTTTAGTCAACAATAGTTGTATTAATTATTAATTAGACACATTTTTTCTTCACTTTAAGTCCTCTTCTTGACTTTCTGTAAGTACCTTAGAAATTTCCAAGTAAATGTGAATTTGCCTTGCTTGAAGTCATTTTGTGTGTTTGAATTGCAAGTTGAAGGAGGCTATGGTTTTGTTAACTCAATTTTTGTACTCAGATGTCAAAGTTATTGAAATTATTCTATGCTTGTAGTCTGTGATTGCTTCCTTTGACTTCCACTCTCTCGTCTTTTGAATTCATTGTTATATTGAGATGAAAAAAATATATGTCTTGTTAGCCAAATCAATATTTCTATTCAAGAAAAAGGTCTAAAGTTAAAAAATGTGTATAAATTCTCACATAAAAATAAATCATCTCCAGCAATTTATTTTCTAAAAGTTTGGCTTATATGCTTATGCAAGACTGATTTCTTGCTAACCTTCACTCCAAGGCATTTCATAATGGAAGTTCCCAGTCTTTGCCCTTGTCATTTTGTGGAATTAATTTGATCCACTGTCATCCGACTAAACTACCTTGTGTCTCTTGTTAGTGTGCGGTCCATAATAAAGCCCTAGTATTTGTTCTTTAGATTTTACACTTTCAGGATATACCATTCATCACACATTCAATGGCAAGGGAAAATGTATTGTCTCTTTATGGTATTTTTAATGCTCTGAAAAATCATTTATTAAAAGAGGTTTTGAAGGAAGTATTGTCCTTCTAGCTTAAAGTTTATAGGTTTTCAACACTTAGTATAAAAGGAACACATTCACAATCAAATTTTTTCAAAAGGTAAAGAAACAGAATGTTTAGTTTGAAAGCTTAAAAGGTAAATGAATACAATGTTTAGTCTGAAAGCTTAGAAGGAAGATGAGGGGCGGTATGAAGACAAAAGCAAAATGGGAAAGCCAAAGCAGTAAGAAAGAAAAGAAAACCTCAAAGATGAGTAGTAGTACAAAGAAGGGTTTATCACTACTCTCAGAGCATATAAATTCCTCCTTTTTTAACCAAAATATTAAGTCCTTTGAAACGTTCCAAAAAGATCAGAATCTAAAATTGATTCTCACTCTCGTATTCAAAGATTAGCATTTCATGAGCTTCTGCCCCCCCTTGGTGAATTTTTCTTTACTAACATTAGTTATCAAGACATTTGGCATTTTTTCACAGCATGCATGAGTCATAATACAGACACCTCTATCCTCAAAATAAATGGATACTGAACTTTGAATAAAACATGCCTCTTTCATCTCAGTCTCAAATTTGTGAGTGTGCACCTTCTCCCTCTTAGTCTGTTGTTAAGTTGCTTTAAAATAACAGTTCTTTCTCTTATGCCATGCAGGTTGAAGAGACATGGGCTAAGTATTTACCTTGGGAAGCATCCGGCCACGAAGAGGAACAGATTGGGGAAGGGGTAGCATTTGATACGCAAAGATTTTTCAAGGGCTCCAAGTCACTTCCTTTAGGCTACATTTCTAAGAAATGATAGGTTCTAAGATTTCACAAAATATACTTGCCCGATGGTAATAGAATTAAATTTTCTAAAATAAAATGACTTTCATTTCTCTAAAACGTGTGCCAATCAGAAAGTTTATGTCTAAAAGAGAATATGGAAATATCTCAGATAAGAATATTGTCCATCTTGATTATTTATCAGCTGTCGTAATAGTCCCAAGTCTTAGATATCTGTTATCTTGTTTCTACTCAAAGAACTGTCTACATTGTAAGGTGAGTAGAATGGGTATTTTGATCTCATTTTATAGATTAAGAAACTGAAACAAGGAGTCATTTATTCTGTTACACTGACAGCCATGGGCAGGATCACAGTAAGAATTGAAGTCTCCCGATTTTTCACTCGGGATTATTTTATTTATTCATTCATCCAGTACCATTGATTGAGTTCCTGCTATGTACCAGATATTGCACTGGGCTCTCTGCATACCGCTATGCTGCCTTCCAGCCTATTGCTTGCTACATATAAATATACCAATGTGTAATATAGAAACATTACACTTATAAGTTAAAATATATGACTGGAAGTCAAAATATTTCAAATGAAACTGAAACTACCAGAATTATTGATCCATTTTCATTACCTATCATTATTATTGACTCGATTTGCCAACATAATTAATTTAATTTTAATTACACTAGACTGTGAGCTCCACAAAAACTAGAACTGCCATCCTCTTCTTCATCATTTCAGCTTCTCACAGAATGTTTGGCGTATAATAGGCACTTAGAAAACATGTTTTGAGAAAACAAAGTAGTAGTTTTTCCTTATTCACTGATGTTTGTTCATTCTACTCTGAGTCAACAGCCCCACTCAGAGCTGACACTCAACACAATTAGAAAATAGATGAAAGTCATCATTGGTATCACCCTTCTGTCTCCAACATCCTACTCAGCCCTTCCAGGTTCTCTCCTTTGTCAGGCCTCTATAAGTCCCATGCTTATTAGAGCCTTTTCATTGGCTAAATTTTAAATGATACTAGTATTTACAGTACAGGATTTTTTTTTTTTTTTTTGGTGGTAAAGATTCGCTCCGAGCCAACATCTGCTGCCAATCCTCCTCTCTCTCTTTTTTTTTTGCTTGAAGAAGATTAGCCCTGAGCTAACATCTGTGCCAATCTTCCTCTATTTTGTATGTGGGATGCTGCCACAGCATAGATGATGAGTGGAGTAGGTCTGTGCCCAGGATCTGAACCCACAAACCTGGGAAACCAAAGTAGACTGTGTGGAACTTTAACCACTTGGCCACAGGGCCAGCTCTCCAGGAATATTTTTATTATGTATTATTGCGTGATCCCTAAAAAGTTTCAACGTTAATGGAGTAAATCCCTAAAGCCAATACTTCAGATAGAAGCTGGGAATATATCTATGAGAAGAGAACACCCACCCACTTCTCAGTCAATTGAAATCACAATTTACAAGACACTCTCTCTTGCTTAACCTGACTTTGGTCCTCTGCTGAACGTTTGTATGAGTACACCATTTGGAAATCAATGCTGCACTACCTCTACAATTAAATATTTTCTTTAAAAAGAAAGACTCTTTTCAAAGAAAAAAATATTCTTTTAAAAAATGTATTCTCACCTGGAAGTTCTCCTTGTCAGATTGTTGCATATTTTTAAAAATTCTTAAAGGTAAAGACCTAACAAATTTGCTTTAAGTGAAAAACCGTCACTTTAGCATATGTCAAGGATGTTTGAGGTAGGTACATCTAAAGGACAGTCGAAGATTCAGGCTTCCCTTCCATTGTGTAGAGCTGTTACCAGGAAATGGCTGCCAAACCGTGGGCTGCATTTCCCAGGCTTCTTTGTGTATCACTGGAACCATAGCACTGGTTCTTGCTGACCGTGGCAGCAGAAATAACACGTAACACTTGCCAGCCAAACTGATAAAGAAGTGAATGAGCCTTCTTCATCCTTTCCTCACCTCTCCATGAACAGAATTCAAACGGAATCCCCGGCTCTGGGGAGGACAGAGCCAGGAGATCGAAGGAGCTTGGGTCCTTAAATGTGGAAAGCTGCCTGCCAATCAAGAACACCCAGTTTGGATGTTATGTGAGAAAAAAATAAACTTCTATTTTATTAACTCATTGAGATTTCAAGCTGATCCACTACAGCAGTCATCATTATCTTAAGTAAGGAAAGGCTCCATTATAAAACAAAATTAAGAAAGGTATTCATTTGTTAACTATGTGTCATAGTCTGTTTGGACTACTATAACAGAATACCATAGACTGGGTGGCTTATAAACAATAGAAATCTATTTCCTACAGTTGTGGAGGCTGGGAAGTCCAAGATCAAAGCACTGGAAATTCAGTGTCTGGTGAGAGCCCGCTTCCTGGTTCATAGACGGCCATCTTTTTGCTGTGTCTTCACCTGGAAGAAGTGAGGGAGGGAGCTCTCTGGAGTCTCTTTTATAAGATACTAATCCCATTCACGAGGGCTCCACTTTCATAACCTAATCAACTACCAAAGGCCCCACGTACTAATGCCATCACATCAGGTTAGGGTTTCAATATATGAACTTGGGGGAGGTCACAAACATTCAATCTATGTGATTGTGGAAGCAGCTAGGTTATCAGATGGGGTTTATGTATGGCATTTTCTTAATCTGTGAAAACATTCTAACATTAATAATGCTTAGTCTGGTCTTTGAACGTTTGTGTAACAAGAAATGTTACAGAGCAAATACATGAATGGAATTCCCCTAGGAGTCAGAGATGTGGCAGTCTGAAAAGTAGCTCCAGGATATCAAATGTAGCATCATAAGTTTTGAGGGGCCTCCTATAGTTAGTTTGTAATCTCTTAGCTTCCATGGGTTCCATGGAGTTAAATCCCAAGACATAGGTGGTGCTTTCAGGGGATCCTGAGAAGGTTTCAAATAGACTGAACATCCTCAAGAATGAAGATAGCCACATTCTAACTGGGCCTCTCCCTTTGTGCCTCAAAAAGCAACTATGCTTTAAAGCTATCATCTCTATAGAACTTTGCACAAGGTAGCATCAGCTTTAGTTGCTGAGAATGTACAGGCCACAACTGCACAATTAAAACAAGGCTAGTGTATACAATGTAGGCCAAAAGATATTTGGACTTAAAAATGTTTCAAATGAGGAGCTGGCCCAGTGGCATAGTAGTTAAGTTCATGTGCTCCCCTTCGGTGGCCCGGGGTTCACACATTCAGATCCCGGGTGCAGACCCATGCACTGCTTACCAAGCCATGCTGTGGCAGGCTTCTCACATATAAAGTAGAGGAAGGTGGGCACGAATGTTAGCTCAGGGCCAATCTTCCTCAGAAAAAAAGAGGAGGATAGGCGGTGGACGTTAGCTCGGGACTAATCTTCCTCAAAAAATATATATATATTTCAAATGAATTCAAGGTGAATAGGAGACATTTATACTAACTTCTTATTCATTTGGTTTTAGATGCTGTTAAGGAAATAATTAAAATGTGTGTACTGAATCTCAGAAAGTGAATCTGTTTCTTAATTAATGGGAAAATGCTTTGCACCAAACAGTGATGCAAATCTCTAGAGAAATTCTGTAATTTTATAAACCATGATAACAAAGCAATGGTTGTTTACCACTCTCCATGGTATGTACATTCTCATTTGATTACATCAGTTCATAAACAAAGAATTAAAGAAGAGAGATATGTCAGCCTTCTCCACCCTTGTAAACAACTCTTTGATAAGTGAAGGGTAAAGTGAGTGGTAAGAAAATAACTTAATGAAATGACAGAGTTTCTTTTATACATTTCAAATGCTCTCTTCTCTGTTCTTAAAGCTACATTATCAAAGGATCTTGAAGAAGGGAAATTTCTCTTTAGACAGCTTGCTTGGAGCATTTATAATGTTTAGTACACCATAGAAGAAAAATCTCCACTAACACTATCCTGAAAAAAGAGCAGATTGACTGCTTTTGCCTACTGTAAACATCAGAAATGGGATTTAGATTCAATCTCTTACAATGGTTTGAAGGAATTCTCTTACTTTGGTATTAAAAAAACAACACAAAGATTCATTAACAATGACTGAATTCAAAGTAAGAATTAAAAAGTATACATAGTTCTCTTAAGATTTAACTTAAATATTTTTATATATTCAATAAGTTTCGAATAATATTTTTCTGGAATCAATTTCCAATCGTGGGATATGATGAAAAGTCAGGTCTAAATCTTGAACTTCGGGGACATGTGCAGTGAGGATTGTTCTGATTATGCATTTGACTATATGTGGCGTCCACTCCATCTGCTTTGGAAAGCTAGCCTCCTTCTACCATGGCTTTAATTAGAAGTTATGGAGGAATTTTTTCCCTGTGTCCATGATAGTTCAAGCTTAGACTGTAGGTGAAATAGTTTTCTGATGCACTATGTGATCTGAATGTTCATGACTAGACATCAGGCTTCACAATGTGAAATCTCCTTAACGGTTTCCTCTCTTCTTCCAGACCTCTTCTGTCAGCATGCCTGGGAATGTTGGGCCTCTTCTCTGTCTCCTCTGTTGTATCTGCCTCCTTCGCTGATCACATCCAGTCACATGGAGTTACATGCCATCAATAGGCAGATGACTCCTAAATTTAGATCCCCAACCTCAACATTCCCCCAGAACTCCGGACACAAATAGTCAATACCCATTTGGAATCTCCACTTGAACGTCAAATAAGCTTCACAAATTGAGCTTGGTTTGAAAACTCACGAAGGAAAATTTTGATAGTCCCTAAGGGAAAAAAAGTTAAAAAGGCTCATCCATACTCTTTCTTATCTCGTTAATGGAAACACCATTCCTCTCTCTCTCCTCACACTTTATAAGACTTTCTGACCCTGCTTTAAAACATTTTCTAAATCTGAACCATTTCTTATCGCATCCATGAATACCACCATAGTCCAAGTCGCATAATTCCTCCTAGAGTGTTAAGAGATCCTCCTCACATTCTCCTTGCTATTTCTCTGGGCCCCGGCATGCTCTAGTCTCACCCATTAGCCACTGCACTGCAGCCATATTTGCCTTTTGCTGGTCCTCAAACACAAAGCTAGCTCCTTCCCCAGCTCTCTACACTTCTGTCTGCTATGCCTGGAATGCTGTGATCACAGATCTTTGCATGACTGGCTCCTTCATCTTGTCCATAGCTGTCCAAATGTCATCTCTTCCAGAGGGCTGTCTTTAACCATGCCTCCAAACCAACTGTCACTCTCTATCCCCCTACTCTGCTTTTCAGGTAGGATTTTCCTCTACCTGAAGTTATATTATTTACTATGTATAATGTAATATATATGTAAGAGTGAGTGTGTCTCTCACTCCAATGCAGGTACTTTGTCTTTCATCACTCTCCCTGCAGTACCTAGAACAGTGTATAGCACATACAAGACTTGCAATAATATTTGTTGAATGAATGAATGATGATCAGTAGTCTTCTTTGCTAAGATTTTAAGGACCTCACATAGCTAAGGCAGAAATCATCCCTGGCCCACCTACTCTGGCACCAACTGTTTGCCTTGGAAACTTGTGTGTGTTTGTGTGTGTGCTGGTGTGCGTGTATGTGTAGACTGAGATAGCTTTGTCTCTAAGGAGCTATGGCACTGGAAGTTCAGACCAAGATTTGAAAGACATGACCACAATTGATTCTAATACCAGAGAAGAGAGACTTCTCGCCTCTCTGCTAGAGCTCAAGTCTCCAGAAAAACTGTTGGACTGGCAATAGTTGTTCAGATGACTGTCTTGGGTATGAAAACCGGAATAAGCATCAAAATGCAAGACCACCAGTGGTGTTATGGACTTAGAAAGAGATTAGCATAGCAAGTAAGTGACTAAATTTATCTTTTATATCAAATTTGGTTCCAGGCCCTACGTTCTCAAGTCCTACACTAACCTGCAATATTCAAGAAATCATGTTAACTAACACCATGGGAGTGATCTCAAATCACTGCTTCCAGGTAGGATGAAACCAAAAAGTGAAGGGAAAATTTAAGATTTATTAGGATCTTTGTTTGTTTTAAATAGGGATGTTTCTTCTTTCCAACCACAGCTTCCAAGCCAAAAGCATTCATTTCAACCCAAGGACAGCAGCGACTTTCCATCCATGTGCTGGGATAGAGGCAGTCACAAGCTGAGAGCCTCCTCTAGACCAAATCTCACCTTCCTCACTTGAGTAAATAAGTTTGTGCATTTGATTCGACTTTGTTCTACTGTTGAGAGGCTAAATTAGCTATTTGAAAGAAAAGAAATATGTGTATTTGCATATAACATAAGATTTCATTTTTGCATAATTTACAGATTTGATCCTATTCATTGTGGCTTTATAGAATTCAAGGGAAGAAAGAGGACACCAGCAAGCATGTATGGTGGTAGTTGCAGCAGTGCTGTCAACAACAGTGGCAGCAACGTCAATAGCTGTGGTAACTTGTTTACACGTGAGGTTATTGCATTTTTATTTTTTAATAACTGAATGAAACAGGAATGACCTTGGAGAAATGCATTTTCTGGAGTAAACAATGCCAAGGAGTTATTAACCTAACACAGCGGGAAATATATTGACCATAGTTAGAAATGCGTTCCCTCGAAATGCAATGGACAGAGTTTACTTACTGGTGCTAGTATCTCTTTGTAAAACTAAAGAAAGAGAAAAAACGACAGAAACAGAAAAGACCCATTTTGGTTGTTGATGTATATTCTGCAACAACAGCAGAATGAAAATGCACAAAAGTATTCAACTGTGACTATTAAGTATGTATTATTCTACATAATATGGCTCCTAAATATCCTGTCCTTTTTAGATGTCTCAGAGTGTGTAAAGGGAGTAATATATTCAATTTCTTTTTAATGTCTCAAAATCACTCAACAAAATGAAATCGATGCAATTGCCAAGAGCCCTCTTTATAGGATCAGCTGTATTCATTCAAGCTATGTCTCCCTCCCTCAGGTAACTTTAGCTTGAACATTGTTTACCAAGCTTAACCCTTGGTGGAGACTTAATCCCATGACTTCAAGAATGAATAAGAAATGGATAATTTTAGCAATAGGCAGCAGAGTTGTAGCAAGTTCTGCAAAAGATAGTGAAGAGATTACTAGAAGATTATAAATTCTATAAGTGATACCATAATTTCATATCCTCAAATCCTACCTTAATGTTCAGGTAAAGTGATAGAGACCTATAAGAGACCAATTAGTGCCAACGGGTTCCAGTACTCTCACACATCCACCAGGAAGCAATAGAATAGAACAGAGCTGTGCTCAACTTTTCGTAAAATTCTCTGTGAACTGATTTCACAATAAATAAATTATGACCCAAACATCATTCATGGTCAGGCTTGACTGAAGCAGACACTGGATGGCTGGCCTATAAAAAATTTGTACTCTTGGCATTTTTCTAGATTTAACTAGTGTGATAGGAGCTCCTTCACTTCCAGGAATCATAGGCTTTTCCTCAATATGCTTGTCAGAGGAACCCAGACTCTGGCTCGCTAAGGTCCTCAGCAGTCCCTAAGAATTGCATACAATTCAGATTATTCCAATTACGCTGCGATGTAGAACTGAATTAACTCTTGGGTTATACATTCATTGGCAAAATACATTAACGAAGTTATTTAGATTGCACAATGTAAAGGCCAGTTTTGCTTCAGTTCTTCGCTTGGTTTGTTTAATATCACCTTGAGGAGAAATGTGTTGTCAGAAACTGGGGAGAAATTGAAATGAGCACATTTCCTATTTATCAGTTGCACAAAAGACCTTCCAGTGAAGCTGGATTAGCAGCTAGGATGACCTTCATGTGATAGAGAAAACTCCTTTGTATATATTTTTTAAGAGGGCCCTTTTGTAGAACCACATTACTGCTAAATAAAGCATATTCACCTAAAGGCAAACAATAATAACTTCCCGGTAATTACCTGATTTGTGAACTTACTTGAAGAAAAAGAAAATAATAATAGTTTTAACTGCTGTATAATATTAAGCCAGAAAGTTTCTGGCGCTACTTGTAGATTTTGACTTAAAGGTTTAATTCCAGGTGAAAATTGCACTGGGACACATCCTAGGAGAAATAGTTATGGTTTTGCTCATTTTTCCCCCTAAACAGGAAATTGCTTTTCTGAGTCTACACTATTTTAACAACAGCATAAATGCAGCTCCCTATCCTGAATTCAGATGCAATAGCCTCAAATGAAATGGGGGCTAGGGAGAAAGTGGGTCATACGGCAGACTAGGGTGAGTAAAACAGACAAGAAATAACAAGACCCAAATCCATCCCTGAACAACTAGCTGCTATTTAAACAAAAATACTGCAGTTAAAAAACACTTAGATTTAGAGGGCAAGCCGTCACTTTCCTACATGGCTTTAGGAGGGCATGTTAAACATGTTAACACGCTAGAGGTACTTACAAATTTTAGCTGTAAACCTGAAAACTGAAAAATTTTAACGGTTTCAAAGACATTCATATAATACTTGCTTGAAATAGGTATTTGAAATGCTGTCTATACTTTGCTGAATCTCAAAGCTGATAAAAATAACAGTTGTATCCAGAGACAGATATATTGATAACTTTGCATCTTTTTTATTACAACCACTTTGGCATGATAACTTCAACTTTAAACTACACATTTCTGACAGGGAGACTATTTTTAAAAGTGAGACTAATCTGAGCCCTAAGAGAGGAATATAGAGGATTATTGATGTTCATCCTTCCTCCCAAAATAGAAAATTGATTGTCCACATCAATATTAACTCAACAGCAGCTGTTCGTCCAGTTGTTGGTGTGGTGAAGTTAAAAGACAATGATTTTAGGGTCAGGCACACATAGGTTCAAATCTAGACTCCATCATTTTCAGGCTGAATATCTTTGGGTAATTTACTCAACTTCTTCAGACTTCAAGTCCATCAACTATAAAACAGATACATTAATATGTGTTTTTCCAGGGGCATTGGGAGGCTTCAATGAGAGAAGTGTATGTAAGAAGTTGAGTAGCATAGTTTGTGGCACTTAATAGGCACTTCTACAGACACATATGTAGACTCTGTGGATTTAGGTTGGTTTTACAGCAAGGGAAACTGAAGCCGATAGAGAGAAGGCGGCTAATGCAAAATAAGTGAGCTATTTAGAGGCAGAGTTGGACCTAGAATCTGAGCTCGTGGCTTATTAGCTAACACCCATAGTGTGTCCGGGAAGGCTGGATATCACAGGAAGAAAAACTCTGGAGTCAGACCTAAACTCTAAACCAAAGCATGGATTTAGCAAGTCATTTAATCTCTCTGAGCCTCAGTTTCCTCATCTAGAAAAGGGAGAAAATAGGTACCTCACAGAGTTGCCATAAAAATTAATTGAAATATTAGATTTGCATAATGTAGCAGTATCTAGCAGGGGTACTTAAAGCTCAACAAATGAGAGTGATTATTATGAAATACTTACTATATGTTGGGAACCATGGAAAGTACTGTAAGATATCCCAAAATGACAAATTTCTTGCCCTGCAAGAGCTGTTTGTGAAAATAACACAAGGGAAAATAATTATTGATGCGAAGCAGTGTTTAAACCACAAGTGATATAGATAAGAGGCTAATGAGTTAAAATGAGAGAGAAATAGATTGTTTTATGCTGAACTGGCCAGAAAAAGCCTTAGAGTAGAACCGGAGCCAAACTCCAGAGCAGTAGATTCATCTTAAAACTTTAGTTATCTTTTCTATTTTTCCAATAAGGAAGTTGAAAAAGGGCTTTGAATGTCAGAATTGTGAAAGCGAAGCCAAATTCTCTACGGGGAGTTTTAGGGAATATAGCTTTCTGGCTGAAGGCTGATAGACAAATATTCTATCTTGAATATCAAAGAAATAGCCACAGCATAAGTCTCCTCTGTGTGTGTGTGTGTGTGTGCGTGCACGTATGCACGTGCTTATTCATGAGTTGTCATGAGTTGGTTCACTTAATCTCCAAAAATGTGCATTGTTTTCTAAGCCAATGGAATGTACGTCTTAATAGTTCCTTTTTCTGCAGCACAGCAGAAAAGAGTCCCTTCGAGCTATTTCTCAACACCATCTCCATGGACAATTGATACACCCATTAAAAATGCTGGCAGCTGTCTGGTTTGGTTACTGTTTTGATGTGCTTTCTAATGGTGCTGCTTGCCTTTGGCAATAATTGTAATTCAATTTATGCATCTACAAAATCATCCAATCCTATTGCCTATGCAGTATCACAAAATAACTTTTCTCTTTAATCAGCCTTTCATTGTATGTTTTCTATTACCTACCTTTCACTGCATCTCCCAAAAACTTTCAAGCTGAACAAGTTTGCATTCAAGAAAGTAAACACATTAGAAATAAAGTGACCAGCCTTGAACGAATGGCAGGAGATGCCACTCATGAAAATGGTGACTTGGTTCTATTATAAAAATTGGTGTGTGTGTGTGTCTATGTTGCTCTGGATAAGGAGGAGATTTTAAATCTTCAACTGTATAAACACAGTTCTCTGGTAACATTTAAAAATAATTGCATGCATGATTTTATTTCATTTTTATATAAACGTGAAATGCAGTTGGAAATTTTTCTCAAGGCAAGTTTTGTATACATATAACCACTTTGTCAAATAGTCTTAATATTGAGAAGTATAAATAAGAAATAAGTTTTTTCTCTAATCACTGCTTTCGGTTATGTGCTGTATAATCTGCCTCTGCTTTGATGTTATCTTGGACCCATTCTATCACTTTCTGCATGTAAAAGTTTAATCTCAAACTTTATTCGGATGTCATGTGCCTCCAGCCATTTGCCAGAGTACAGCCTTGAGCTGGGACCCCGACTCCTTAGCCTCCGCAGGCAAAGGCAAGACATGATCTTTCTCTGAGTCAGCTCTTCCCAGTCCCCCCTTTTAATACCAACTCCTCCAGGGAGAGTGCAGAGAAGGGAGAAGAAACAGGACAAATGTCTCTTTCCTTATCTGGGCTGTTTCTTCGCTGGTTTTGTTCCTTCGATGAACCTAACTTACTGGTTATCAATGTCCATTATGTGTCTAAGTCCAAAAGGTGACTCTCCTGGAGCATAAAGCGCTGCTACACAAACTGTGGTCCTTGGATAGCAGCAGTGGCATCCTCTGGAAGATGGTTAGAGCCTCAGCCCCCACACCTGCTGAATCAGAATCTGAATTTTAACAAATCCCCAGGTGATTCATATGCAAATTAAAATTTAAAGTATTGTGGTTAAAAACAGCCCTTTTCTATTTCCCTTCTGTCACAGTCTGACATACTTTTAAAGTATAATAAAAATAAATTGCTAGAAAAATAAATTTTTTTAAAAAAACAAAGACAAGATAAGCACAAGCCAAAGTTTTGTTATTTGACTGAACAGACAGACCAAGATGGGGTAAGAAGTACCAGACTTGACCTCCCACCAGAAACACATATGGAACAGTTGTGTATTCTCAAACATTAGACAACAGTAAACACAGGACTTTGATCCCTGAGAGAAAGAAAACAAACGAGATGAGCCTTATCATCACCCAAGCTTTTTGCCTGGAGGCATGGCACAAGAAAGGGGAACCAAGCAGAGCAGGACAGACTCAAAAGATTGAGGAGTCAGCCATCAGAGTTGAGTGAGATTGCAGTGGTTTGACTCTGTGGGGCAGAGTTCAGAAAGGAGGTAGCTAGGAAAGGAAGAGTACAAGAAATCTCCTTGAGTTTGCCACTGAATTCTAAGTGGTGCGTTAAGCTGTGCATTAAGTTGGAACTTCATGAGGCTGGACAAAAACTCAGGGACCCGTAAGCTGAGCAAACCCAAAGGTCACACAGGGTCAGAGACATTTCACTTCCAACCAACTAGAGTGGAGAGATCTTTTACAGATTTTTCCCCCTCAAATCAGACATACAATTTCTGAGTAACATAGTGGAAATTAAGAAAAGAAACTTTAAAAAATTCTAAAAGACAGGTTTTTCTCTTTCTAGTCCAGGAGTAATTTTACCTTAACAAAATGAAACCATAAGAAATTATTATTCAAGATTAGTTTGAACAATAGGAGAAAATAATTTCCAATCAGACAGAATATAATGGGATTTGTATTAGAGAAAGTTGAAGCAGAAAGAGAAAATATGGCCTTTTGGCATATTCATATTGTCCTCTATAAACTAAAGTTTTATTCAGAAACCGGGGAAAATCTTAGTCCTGGACAATGCAATAGTGTGGAAGAGGCCTTTACTTCAAGTCTAAGCGTCACCTGGTAATGTTTGGAACGATCTCTTTCCTGGGTGACAGCTCTTTAACTGATCTAAGTGTGATCGGGGACCAGAAAAACCTAGTCAAAGGTAGTCTCTAGCAGCTAGGATGGTGAGAAGCCTGCAGATCCAATCTCAGGTCTGTCTGCTTTAACCGCCTGAAAGTGCCCTGCATGTTACAACTTTAGATACCAGAAAATCAACTTATAAGTCACAAGACAACTTCAGGAATAAAGTGAGTTCAGATATAGATTTAGCAAAAACAAAATGAAACAAAACAAAACCTCTAAATATGGACCTAGAAAATCTGGATTTGAGTTGCAAGTATGTCAGTTAATAGTTCTTTGATCTGGGAGATGTAATGAGCTGCATTTTCTTGAAATTTATACAACGTGAAATAATGAAAGAGTTAGTATGAGAGTGGTATGTAAATTACAAAATGCTAGGAGAGTGTTATATGCACATACATGTATTTTTTAAATAAACAAGTTCTTCTATATCACTTAATAGATGCTGAGCACTGGTCTGCACATCTTTGTTTTACAAATATTAACTCATTGAAGTCCCATTTTACAGATGAGGAAACTGAGTCACTGGGAGGTTAAGTAATTTTCCCAAGGTCACCCAAAGTTAGTATGCAGTAGAGCTGGGATTAGAACCCAAAAGCCTGGTTCCCAAAAGCTAACCCAAGTTTTAAGTGGTCTTCAAAAGGAGGAATGGCAGCTTTGTTGCCAAGCTTCTGGATCTTTCTGGCTTGCACTTAGGAATGACTTTCTTGAGTCATTGTTTTGCTTTGGTATAGCCGAAGTATGCCTTCAGTGTACTAGACTGATGGGAGAAAAAGGAAAATACATAGAAGCCACACCTTGGAGTCAAATTATTATGAACTAAGTTTAAAAAGGTAACATTTGTAAAGGATTGTTTGCAAACCGTGCAGGCCATCCATTACATCCATGACAGGCATCCATTATAGTAGGTTAGCAATTTTCCAAGTTTATCCTGAGGTCCCTTGTTTGGCTATGATGACCACCTGCAGAGCCAAAATTGCATGCCCTTTCTTTCATTCTGAATAGTGACAGAAATAAAATTCCAAAGACTTTGATTTTTCATATGATTAAAGGAACTTAGTAGTAACTATACAGTTTCTAAACTTGGTATTTAAAAACCGAATTAAGTTTATATCATTAAAATTTACTGAGCATTATTATTTCAGGATTTTAGTAAGAAATCCAATTAAACTCTTACTGTACCTACACACATGCACACGCTTAGAATCCTGTGGGCCGATAGGACAGGGAAAAATATGTGGCTACGGGGTCTTTTGCCCCATTTAAGTATGCCATCATTAAAAAGCTTGAGATCCAGCCATTTCAAAACTGGGATATGTAAAAATTTTCCAAAAAGTAGTATGCATAGAAAGATTGAATGGAATCAATTTCCACATCTTTAATTTCTATATATTTAGTGTTCTCTCCTAAAATTGATCTTCCTAAAAGAATTCCTTTGACCCAAGTTTTTCTTTCTTCCCTCCCATTCACAATTGTCCTTCTCTCATTTTAAAAAGAACAGGATATACTTCATTCATCTTATAATAATTGGGAAAAAGCACCACCTATCTCATTAAGAGGTATATTTTACTTTTATGCTTAATGATTATTCACATATTTTGAAACTATATCTGCATGGTTTTTATCCATGATCTATTAATAATTCTTATTATATAATCTAAATTCAGTAGAAAGTTTCAACATTTAAAGCTTATGGTCAAAGGAATTAAAACGTAAAATTATTTATATACATATTTTTGTTTCAGAGAAATATATTTGAGCAGTCATTGGAAAGTTTCAGGAAAAAATTTTGCATTAGGATTAAATTCTATGCAAGAAGTGGAATAGAATTAAAAGCTCAAAGATAAACCATGTAAAATTTCTAACTGTCAAAAGGAGCTTATATTGTTTGTATATCTGGGTGATGATATGTTTCATATTATTGTGTTGGTTATATTCCAGTGAATACATGTAAAAGGATAAAGTAAGACAAGTTTAAATGTCAACATTCACAGTATACTATAAATTACAAGTTTGGTAACAATTTAAACTTCAGATCGAAAACTCAAATTCAACCTAAAGATGAACAAGACGGCACATGTTTTTTTCAAAATTCTTCTAGGTTCAAAGACCACTGATCTAGGGACCATCCTTTGCTCATTCCGAGTCTAAGCAGGTTGTCCACTCAGATCATGTTATTGTGGCCTCTTCTAGAAATGCCTTCGCTGAATTTCATTTTAGCCTTGTCTCAGCTTTTACAGAAAGTAATTACAGGAAACAGACATATGGACTTCATCGCTCCAGAGGACGGCTATTAAAGGTATATATACCACATCACAAAATGCCCTCTAAACAAAGTCCCACATGACAAATTTCTCTTGGAATTCAGTCCGAGGAAGAGCTTTACTTCCCTTGCAGAGTTGGTGTGCTTTGTCCTTTCTTATCATAATACTTATAATCGTGGTCATAGCTTCCTTTTCGCTTTGGCTCCCAGGAAGTTTGCAACTAAATCTGAGTTTGGTTCAAAAGAATTATTTCAGTCCTAACAGATTACACAAATTTTGTTGCAGTCTCATCAATCTGTTCTTACTTACAACTTCTTGCTTCTAAGTTTTTATTCTTAATTCTATTTTCCATTATTTTGTGATGTGTGTTTGTTAACCTGCCCCCAAATCTTGTGTAGAGGCAGGACATAAATAAATGCTAAATTAAATAACAAATATTCTTTTCGTGTAAATTTCCACAGGCAAATCTCCCAGTTGTTCCTCAGTATACTCTTGCTGTGTGCTGGGTAGAAAAAACTACCAAAACTGAGGCCTCTCAGTGACAAGGAAGGCCCCCATCATTACTCCCAGGTAATGCTTTATTCTAACCAGTTTCTTAAGCAAGCGTGACTTGTGCATCTGTTTCTTCTTGGTATGAGCACAGGCATAGTTCTAGCCCTTGACTTCTACATCCAGTTAACAGCACTTACAACCTCCATGAAATAAAATTATCATCAGGTTCAACAGTGTCAACATTGTCTAAAAAAGAGAGTTTAATTTTGTAACAGTTGGTCAAACTAAAGCTTCTTGCCAAGAGATAAGACTATCCATTAACAGTTCTTTTCAAAAACAGCACTTGTATTTCCCTTTAGCAAAATCTGACCTAATTTGATAATTTCTTTTCCTTGAGGTTTTGACTCAAATGAGTGACCTCTTCTAACCAATTTTTGTGACAGGAATCATCCTAGCAGCATACTGATGAGTAAGGAGAAAATCTTCTTGCCCACAGATAGCACTGCTGGCTCTGCCCCCACCCCTACTGGCTTCCCATCTCACCTCCACTCAAGGCACCTGTTACTTAGCCTCTCCCCATCTCTCTTCCGTGTCTGAGAGTCTGGCATTTTTTAACCAGCAGACTTTCCCATCTCAAACATATTTCCTTCACTCAGTAAATAAATACTGGGTGGTTCCTGTGTACTAGACACCAAGTTGAGGCACCAGAAATGAAAAGAATATCATGGCAAACAAGCTATAGTGAATGCCTTCAAGGAGCTTATAATCTCGAATGTTCCAGGGAGCGGTAAACATGGGAGAGGTTTCCATGAGGAATTTAGTTTGCTCCTCACTTCTCTTCCCACTGGGTTCTTCTCTAAGCCTTAATTTAATACTCTACCACACACATCCCAGGCCTCAAATTTTTACTTCTATTCTGTTATTTAAATAAGCCCTTTCAGCCATACACACACATACACAGGCACGTACGTACACACACAAATACATACACACACATATACACACGTATCACATTCATGTAACAGAGACTTTGTGTAGAGGATCACACAAACATCTCCTCTAAGGGGATATTTAATGTGACACATATTTGCTACACAGAAATAGCTGACTTAACCTGGCAACTTAATTAACCGGGAAAAGAAGTGTTCACTTGCATATAGTAATAGTTCCTAACTAGGGGATCTTTTAAATCTGCTGGTAAGATGAGAGGAATACAAATAGGTACTTGAGATATATGCAGTAAGTAACAAGATGGACAAAATTTTATTCAGTATTAAAATTTTTAAAATAAATGTATGAATATATCATGTTGGGGTATGCCTCCCAAAGAATGATCATGTAACAAAAAGTGTTAGGGGCCGGCCTGGAGGTGCAGCGGTTAAGTTCACACATTCCGCCTCAGCAGCCAGGGCTTCACCGGTTCATATCCCGGGTGGGAACCTATGCACCGTTTGTCAAGGCATGCTGTGGTAGGTGTCCCAAGTATACAGTAGAGGGAGATGAGCAAGGATGTTAGCTCAGGGCCAGTCTTCCTCAGCAAAAAAGAGGAGGACTGACAGCAGATGTTAGCTCAGGGCTAATCTTCCTCAAAAATAATAAATAAATAAATAAATAAATAAATAAAGTGATAGTTAAACTGCCCCGTGGGAGTGTGGGTCCAGGCAACTAGTGGAATAATCTGTCACACTGACCACTGTGTGGAGGTTTGCATAGCTAAATTTAATCTCAGGAGCCAGAAAAAACTGAATTGCTATGTGATTTCCAAAGGAAAACATTGAAATAAAAAATAGTGAAGCCAGGAATCTGTGTGGGTGATAAGTGAGGAGAGGGGACTATAGATTGCTCTCCACCCCGCCCCTCACCCCATTAGTGCTCCCATTAGTTGACTTGGCAAAGCAATGAGTTCGGAAAGAATGACTATTTAAAATCGTTTGCTTTGTTGTGATGGATTTAAATCCACCACTATCACCCCATCTCCCAGAGGGAAATTTGAGTTAATTCTCAGTAGAAAATTAACATTAAATGTCTTCAGAAAATATAAATCTTCAGGACAAATGAAACCAAATTCCATCAAGTTGCTTATAGCACAATGATTTTGGTAAATTAGGCAATGAAGTGACAAGAAATTAGAAAGTTTGATTCTTAAATCCCCTGAATATAACTGCATACTATATGTGTCATGTCCCACATTAAGAAGATCCAGAAGGTGCTAACTTTTACAACCATAATGACCAGTTGCATGTACATGAGAACCAGTGGACAGGAAGACAGCTGGCCTTTAAGTATACTGATGAGGTTCAAGACATGCTACCCCAAAATATGGCACCTTGGCATATTGAATACCTTAACCTAAAGGAGTTTGAGAAAATGAGAGAAGCAGGAAGGTCACTCTGACCTCCCCACCTCACCCTTCTTCCCTGAACCAGGTCATAAGACTCCCATGTGACAGGCACTCTCCCTGCACCAGAAGAAGGGAAGACATTCTTGTCACCAGAGACGGAATTTGGGGCCAAGAAATCTGTATGTATAAAACTTCTTAAACTAACCCTTATTTTTCTAGATAAATCTTCATCATTTACTACCTTTAGTCCACATCCCTCTGTCATGCCAATTTTTCACAAATTTATTGTCTCTTTGTCTAAAAAGCGTGAAAGCTTTCTCCTCTGGTCACTTCTTTGGGTCTTCATTCTTTTAGGAAACTCTCACGTACATGTAAAAATTCAATAAAATTTGAATGTTTTTCTCCTGTTAATTTGTCTTTGTCAGTTCACTTTTTAAGTCCAGCCAGGGACCCTAAGAGTGTCAAGAAAAATTTTTTCCTCTTTCACAAGACTAATGTCAAATCTCTCAGTTGAGTTGGCACTCTACCTTCATTCTAACTTCTTTCTAAGAGAAAATATAAGAAAATGCTTTGATTTGTCTAGAAATGCATCAATTCAGTGTGGTCACCTTGTTATCTCCTACTGTTCAGAGGGTCTGATCTCCAGGTGTCCACACACATGTGCCTTTGCCTGTGCTGTGCCCCTTCATGAATGCCCTCTGCTCCTTGCTCAGATGGCCTTCATCTCCAGGGACCATGCAAGGCAGTATCCGTTTTCCCTCCCAGCCAATCTGGCCAATACCAATACATATGACAGTCTCCAACTTTAATATCATCTTGTTAGAAGATTTTCTTCATTCTTCTAAGGCAGGGTTGTTAAATATTGTTGTTGTTATAGTCATTGTAATTGTTTTTCAAATTCTCTCATCAATCTACTAGTCCTTAATTCCTTGAAGGATGAGTCCACAACTTACTTATATCTGTATCATTAGAGCTTGACAATTTCAGGAAATTATGCATTTGTTGCAAGATTAAAATATGAATAAAAGAAACAGTAGGTGAACATCAACTAGGTTTAAAACAGAAGGCCCAAGGTACCTATGAAGTGGTCCATCATAAACATTAAGCTAGTTTAATGGCGGCCTTAAAAAGTACCTATCTGTGACCGTAAATTTACATTCATGACCAAAGCCGTAAAATTCATAATTTGAACACAAGCATGTATAATAGTCAAGATGCACATCAACCATATTGCACCAGTCAAAAGCTAGAGACTAGAGTCGTAGCTTTTCATTGATGAACTAAAACCCTTTACTCATTATTTTTTGGAGCTAATGATCATAAGCATTAATTTTGGTTCTATACCATTAGGCCTTTAAACTGGACCATTTCCTGACAATTGTAGAATGCTTTCATCAAGCATGTTGATTTTAATCAGAATTCTAACTATAAAATTAAACCCCCTAACTCAGAGGCACTTATAAAATTTTTCTAGTTGTTAAGAGTATAATTACAACTATTTAATTTGTTGGAAATATTACTGACTATGAACTAAAATTATTACTTCCTCTCGTTCCAGAAAATAGGAATATATTTTGCATCATTAAATCACCATTTAACTTTGGATATGATGATACTGATAGGTGATTCTGAATATGAGGGTTGATATATTTTTATTATGTCTTCTACCAAAAAGGAATTTGAAGCTAGTTAATTAAACCATACATTACTACAATTTGTAAGGTAGTGAGATTCTCCTAGAATATTATAGATTTCTTTCTTTATAAATAATTTTCTCTTGAAAATGAAAGCTTGCTCTTAAAACGTAATAGATTTTTTCAAGTGTTTCTTCACATATTAACTCTGTTGAATGTCAAATTTAATGCTGTAAAACTCTAACAGATTTTTTTTTCCTCAGGCTACATCAGCTTCATGTTAATATGCTAGGGTTAATGTGGAATAAACAGACAATATCTGTCCCTATCAACCTGAATTATAATACCAGATAACGTCCATTCAAAATTTTAATGCACCTTAAGCTTCTCAAATATTTCTATTCTGACTGGTATTGTCCATCTGTGTTTGTTCATAAACATAAAAAAAGGAAAATCTAAAATTTTGTATTACATTGATTATTAACCATGTGCTAAACCTCAAAAAAACAAGTAGGGATCAGCCATGTGCATGAGCTGAGGAAAGATACTGTAGCCCAATGGTTCTCAACAAAGGGAGATGGTAAGAATCCTCTATGGCCTTTTTGAAAAATACAGAGGTCGGCGTCAACTCTCTGAAATTCAGATACAGTTATTCAGATGTGAGCCCACAGTTAAGAATGACAGTTTTAAGCTGAGATGATGGCAGATGCCAACACAGAGAGATATGGAATAAAGAAAGGAAGGAATATGAATGTGAATATACAAAAGCCATCAGAAAATCTCTATATTTTACTTAAATAATATGAACTACTGAGATACTGCGTGATATCCTAGTGAATAATGATTTAAATTTTAATTCTTCTTGATTTTAATGTTATCCGTGTGTCTCCTTAATGTTTGTGCAAATAGATTTCATCATTGATTCTTTTACAAATATTTCTTGATCTCCTACTGCGTGACAAGAACACATTAGGTGCTGGGGATATTAAAAAAAAAAGACAAGGCTCCTTTCTCTTCAAGAGATATGATTTTTACTTGAAAAACATTAAGAACATTCATTTTTATCTTAAACACCATACTTGTATGATATGTTTGACGATAATTTGCTCAAAGTCTGTGAAATTTTGAAATTCTTATTATATTTTCCTTAACAAATATTCATAGACATTAGTAATCATTCACTTCAACTATCACAGCTTCCTAATTTCTACCATATCTTGCTTCTCAGCACAGTGAATAGCTGATTTTTCATTCTAGTTTTGTCTTTGATCTTGACATTTCACTTGTTTCATCTTTCGTTGTGGTTCTGGCCATAATGTCATGGTATTTATTTTATCTCATCTCACGTAGTACCTTACCTTGCAAAGAAAGTAACCTCCTCTTTGTAGAGGTAATGGTGATGGTGTTCCTGTTCCTCTATTTTTTTGGTGTTTTGGTTTCCAGGAGTTTAACCTGTCGAGGACCTAAGAGAGGAATCATCAAAAAAAACCTGAAGAAGCAAACAAGCTGAGCTGTAAGACAAGTTCCTGTTCATCAGCACAGGATCTCAGTAAACCCAAGACCTGGAACAGGAGAAAAGTAAAATTCTCTGACTAAATGAGGTAACAGATGTGACTGCTCCAGCATAGTGCTTATTCAGGCTGATAAATATTCATTAAGTATGTGTCCAACATTTATCTGTAAATGGGTTACCAGATGGAACGTTCTTACAACAGTACCTGGCACAAAATAAGTGGCCAATAAATGTCAGCTGAGAGGGGAAGGGAAGGAAGACAGGAAGGAAGAAAGGAGGAAGGAAGGAAGGAAGGAGGGGCTCAACAGCACTGGAGAAAAGTAGAGGATGAAATTCCCTTGGGACAGAGCTTAACTTCTCTTCTATTAACGCTCGAAACTGCACACTTCGAACCTTCCTCACAATCTTCACGCCACAAAACTAAAGCCCTACCACCTTAGAAGACAACTCTTTTTCCAGCTCTTGTTGGGTTTCATGCCCCAGCAAAGGGGCTTATCAAGCTATTGTATTTCTTCAATCTACATTCAATTTCTCCCTGAGAAACACTGATAAATGCAGGGGTTTTTTTAATTTCATTTCAGCTAAGATTCTAGCACCCCAGCCGTGTTTGAGAGTCTCTCCTGGATTAGAACCTGCGAGCTTTCTTCCCGGTCTGCTCATTAACAGCTCTTTCATTGATTCATCCAGCCATTTATTCAGTTACTCAATCTGAAAAACCAAGTCCACAAGAGGTTAGTGATCTGCCTATGTTGTACAGTTTGTGGTTTGATGGGGACCCAAACCTAACTCTCCGCCGTCATTTGAATACTCTTGCCTTTCCATCATAATTTCTTACTTAGAATTCAAATTGGAGAACTTTTCATACTTTATATTTCAATATGGAAATTCAATCAATTAAAAAGGAGTCTTCTGAAATTGTAAAAGCTAACAAAAACCATGTAAGCAGCCTTTAAAAACTCTTTTCTGATTTTGCTGCAACCAGTGTGGGTAGACTCTGTTATTAGAGGCTAGTGCATTAATTTGTGTGAGTAGCATACAAATTCAACAAACATTTATTTACAATATAATCTGACAGATAGTCTTCTAGACTCTATAATTGTGGCGAAGAAGTTTTTTTTTCTTATCAGAGACACTATGATCATAGAACACGATTTGACCCATGTGAAGCCCAAGGGTATAATAATGCCTACTATCACAGGGCTATGCCATATTTTCAAGAACTGGGCTGGAATTTGGCTAATAATATAGCAGAAAATGGTTCTGAAGTCTGCCATCAAATTTTTGTGTTCTTCAAATAATATTGTACTTCATGTTTTTCAGATGATAAGAAAATAGATTATGAATGCTTTTATTGCATTTTCTCCACTCTTCTAAAAACTGGAATTTACAAAAAATCAAAAATTAAAATTTTTCAGGCTTGGTAAAATATACATAATCTTACGTCTACCTAGAAACATAAAATGAGAAATTTACATTGGCCAATGTCCTAAACGGCCTTGTGAAAATAACAGGATTTCTGATTAAGAAACTTCCTATACTCTCCAAGTAAAAAAATAATATGAGATTGATAATTGTCACTGATAGTATATTTCTAAAGATGGCTGCACCCATATGTAGCCCATTCCACATGCTCTTCTTACAATATGATGTTCATGCTGCTCGATCGAGAGGTGGGGTCTACGTGTCTTCCCCTTTAACCTGGGTAGACCCTTGGAACTACCTCCACCAAGGGAGTACAACAGAAACAGTGCTATGTGAATTCCCAGGTCTGGCTACTGAAGACAGTTCAGCTTCCGTTTATTTCTTGAGATGCCTGCCTTTGAAGTCCTGAATCACTCTGTAAGAATCTAGCTGTAATGAGGCTTTGATTCAGCAGAGACCACATTGAGAAGAAGAGAAGTGCCCAAGTAGCTCCAGCTGTTGTAGCCCTCAGCAATTTGAGCCTTCCCAGCCCAAACTTCACAAACATGAATCAGAAGTCTTCAGAGGATTCCAGGCTCCAGCCATTGAACTGCCTTGGCCATGCTGAGTGGAAAGGAAATGAAGTGCCCTCACTGAGCCCTGCCCAGGCTGCTGACTCTTGTTGTGTAGGCAAATAAATCACTAAGCTCTGGATTTGTTACACAGTTATCGTAACTGGAACAGATATGTTCATTCTATGCAATCACCAGGTTGAGCAAATATGGCAAAGAACAGCTACATAATTTATTCACTTATTCATACATTTCTATAAATATGTATTAAGTACCTAACATGTGCCAGTCACTATGCCAGCCTTTGGCTATACAGTGGTAAACAAAACAGGCCGTGTTGGCCTTCATGGAATTTAAAGCATTGAAAATGTACTGACAACACACAGACCTACGAACAATCTGACGTCCTATCACAGTGGGCATTATTAGAAGGATCTAGAAAAAAGTCATTATTATAGAAATGGTGATGGAAATAGCTGACATCTTTCCTTTTTCAAGGGTGACATATACTCTTCTGACAATCAGATCTCCCTGTCCACAGGAGAACACAATGCCAACCTAAGTCAGAATTTACACTAAAGAACAGTAGGGAAGAAGAGTAGGTGAATGAGATAACATGGAATCTTGCAGTCAGATCTAGTGTTTTCTAGACATCTCTTTCTTTGTATCAAATTGTGTATAATAGAGACTTTATTGGGATAATATGGCATTTTGAAACCTTTGGGTCAGATTGGTCAATAAAGTATAATTCTAAGATGACCTTGATATTGCTTGATTCAGCAAAGAGATGACACTGAGAGTCCCAACTCAAATTTACAGTGTAATTTGGATTGTTTTCAATTGTTTTAAACTTTCTTGATATGCAATATACTTCTCATAAATAGCAAAGCCGGGAAAAAAATTAGGGAAGCTTTGCACATTCTAGTTATGCAAACTTAATCCAAATGGAGGCTCGAATACTCATCTCTATACCATGATAAACCTCCAAACAGCTGAGAATTTTTATTGGGAGGATAAACCCTATTATTCCATTTAGATTATTTCAGCATTAAAGGATATGGCTTATTCATGCTGCAGATGATAAAGCTGTGTGGTCAGGTTAATGCTAAAACTGACACAGGCTATGCCAGATTTGAGAATATACGGGAAATTTTAATTAGAAGTTTATAAAACTCTGAAAAATCTCCAAAGGGTTTATCCTTATGAATGAACTTAAAACAAATCTAGAGCTAATATATTAGCTAATATGCAGGCAGTGATTAAGGGAAAACAGGTGTCTGGTGCATGATTTCCATAATGGTCTCCTCTTTAAGGCTGGCTCTGGAAGCCAGCTCCGGGGGCCTGCAGGAGGTGGATGTTCTCAACAAAGAGCCAGCAAAGTATGCTCCTCTCTGTCGGAAAACATGACACGCTCAAGCTTTATGCTACTTTTCTTGGACTGAGGCGTTTGACTTTACCTCTACAACCTATTTTTAGCTCTGTTTATTTCTCCTCCTATTAAATTATAATCATTCTACTTTCTTCACAGATTTGTCAGTGAACTTGACTGACTAGAAGATTACAGGAGAAAAAGAAACATTGTTCAAGGAAAACGGGAAACGGAGAGACTAGAGATGTTGATTATTGATTGTGTATGCCTGAGTGTCCTTTTTTCCCTCGACTAGCATCTTACAAGTTGCTCTAAGATGCTAAACCACTATTACACCCCAGCTGTAAAGGGGTTATAATAGATGCAGCAAAACATTTTTAAAATATGCTCAAAAAGAAAGATAAATCCAATGCAATTCACATAAAGCCTAATGCATTATATACAGTTCGTGCTTAATAAATGCATTACTCATAAAATATCCATTCACACTTCCTCCTTTCTTATCAATAAAGCAATCAAGCTGAGCATAAGATTATCCAGAAATTCTACTCCCTCCTATACAAAAATATAATCATATTATTCCCTTTTTAAATCATGCTCAGATGAAAAGAAACAAGAAATGGTTACCTTTAATATTTCCTTGTATAAAATATTTCATATTTAGCCTACTAAAAATACTGCACACATGTTTTTGTCTTTCATGTTTCCAGCATAGAGGAGAAAAAATTGCAGCTTTTTACTCCTAACCCAGGAACTAATCTTAAAGTATAATACAGATCAGTAACTGCGGCTAGTTAGAGTTACTCTGAAGATTTCAGGGGCTTTCTGTGCTACAAAGATCATATTTTGATTATCAGTAAATGGACATGATGTTGGTTCCCGATCTCTAAAGGAATTTGACTGCATTTGTTTCTTTCAATATTCTCCTCTGTTTGTCAGATTGAACAACTCATATCCACTGGATGAGATGTTAGGTATCCAAATCACATTTCTGGAACAGAACTTGCCCAAAGCATTTCTTAGGCTAAGATCAAAACTCTGTCTTCAGAATAAGGATTAAATTGGGTGCTGGCAATGTGGTCCCCTCTGCTCTACTATTTTTCATCTGGACGAATGACCCCTTAATTCCTGAGTATCCTTACACCCCTGTATTTTTAAAGACCCATTCTGTTAATGAACAATTAATTATCAGGCTAAGCTGGCTGTGGTTCATTCTAGTATATAGTTAGGCAGATTCTATAGAGCACCTGAAGTGCTGGTAGCATTCTTGAAGCCAAAATTATGATTTCTTATTATGGGGTTAAGGAAGTCTTTAGAAAGACAAAACAATGTACAACAGTTTTTGCTTCCTCCTACCGCCACTTCACCCTACCCTAAGCTCAGAGAATTTAAGATTACTTGCTGCACACCCGCAGATCCTACAGCCTTCTCCAGTAGCTGCTAAGGCATCTTTGTATACTTTACTAGCAAACACATCATTTGGAAAGGCAGTACCAATTTACACGAGGCAGACTTTGTGTATCTCTCACATTCCTTTTTCTCTCCGACAGGCAAGAAATCATAGGGCTCATTTTCCAATCCTTATTAAAGGGTGTGATCCTGCTTGTTTGGAAGGCTCATTAGTGCCATCGCTCTGTGATGGCCTACACATCTTTGTAAGAAAGACGGATTGCAGGGAGGCGTCAATACGCCAGCCATAATGAAACCCAAGAGCAACCCCCACAAGCTTCAGAATTCAGATCTTCATTTGCTTTTGTGAAAAATGAGAGCCAAGACCATGGGCATCTGAAAACCCAGCTAGCCCCTTGTCTTCCCAGTAGTAGAAGTGCCCCACTATTGCATATGTGACCCTCAGGGAAAGTAAAAGAAGCAGCAGTTAACCACGTAATGCTTTGCAACTAGAGCGCCGAGACCTGACAAGGAGCGCGCTCAGCAGAGCGGCGTTAGTGGTGGAGTCAGAATGTGAGCCGGCGTGAACTCAGAGACTTATGGTCTCATCAGGGGTAAAGCGCTGGTCTCTTAGGTAGTAGTGACACAGTCATTTAATTGTCTCTAGTCTTCAACTTCCTCTTCCAAAAAGATGAGTCATACGATGTCTTGGCGGTCACAAATTGCCAAAAAATGAGTTAAATAAAAGATTATTTTTTCAAAATAAAGGAAATCATGGAAATAACCTTATCAACAATAAAACAATTATAATAGTTCTGATCTTGGGGAAAATGAAGCAAAATGCTTCTGTAGAGTGAGTAATCCAGAGCGCCTTTTGATTTTTTGAAGAAATGTGTTTCTCCACCGCTAATGAGCTACGTGTGTGTCTCCCATTCCTAGAGTATTTCAGGGAGAAAGTCTCCATGGGGTAGAAAGGACACCAGTCTTGCAGTCCGAAGACCCTCTTTTGCCTCAGAGCTACCACTTACTCACTGGGTGACACAGATGAATCACTGAACCCTATTGGGCCACAGGCCTTACCTGTCTCATGGAGTTGCTGTTTAAAAAAAATATATCAAAATAAAACATAGGCAGGGGATTTCTAGAATTAATTAGACCTTTGAGATCACCTGAATCAATCTCTTTATTTTTATATGAACAAACTTAAGCAAAAAAGAAGTTAAGTAACTTTTCCAAGGTCACCCAGTATTTAAATACCAAAAATTAAATTAATGCTAAATTATGATCTAATGAAATAATTTGTATATTATTTTTATTATTAATGTAGTTACTAATTATTAATGAAGTGATATAAATTAAAACTTAGATGTAGCATTTATCCCAATTAAACTAAAGTCCAAATACTTGAGTGACTTTAATAAATAGCATTTATAATGTATATCATCTTTCTCCTGAATCTTACCTTAAAAGACCCAGACTCAATAAATAATTACATTTTCTGGGCTTCCTCTACTTATTTTCTCCAGTATTTTAGAAATAAAAAGGAGATTGAGACACTATACATATAGAATACAGTTATATTAATGAGATTTAAGAAACAAAACTTTCTAATTTCTTGTCACATCATTGCCTAATTTATCAAAATCATTGTATTATAAACAAATTGATAAAAGTTTGGTTTTATTTTTTCCAGAGTTATATTTTATCTTTTAAAAAGAGAAATAACCAAATGTAATATGTTATCTTGCCTTGAATCCTGTAATAGAAAAATGACACACGGAAAAACTGGTGGAACTCAGACAGTCTTTCGTTTAACTAATAGTAACAAACCAGTGTGGATTTCTTAGTTTTGACAAATGTGCCATGATTAGGTAAAACATTAACTTTAGGGGAAACTGGGTAAAGGGTGTATGGGAAATTCTTTTTACTACCTTTGTAACTTTTCTGTCAATCTAAAATTATTCCAAAATAAAAAGGTTATTTTTAAAATCTAGAAATAAAATGGAGAAATATCAGTAATATTTGGTGTTGGGGCATACTGGGCCAATTAAAGCAATCTTAATTGATCAAGAAAATAATGGAAGATGATAATTTCAAATAAAAGAAGGAGCAAAGGGAAAAAGGAAGGAAGGAAGGAAGGAAGGTAAGAAGGAAGGAAGGGAGGAAGGAAAGAAATTGTTTCAACTCCTTATAACTGTAGCATTACAGGGCCTTATTTTCCCTGAACCCGCAAATGATCTGGTTCCTGCATTTACTCATTTAAACCTAACAAACCAATGAAGTAGTTGCTCTTATTCTGCCCATTTCAGAGGTGAGTGAACTGAGCCACAGAAAGTTTAGTTGCTTGCCTAAAGTCACACTGCTTAATACATTGTGGGGATAGGGTTTGAACTAGGCTCTTTTAAACACTAGTCTTGGCAGCAGGAGAATGACTGACTTTCTTTTCTATGAAACCCTGATGGACTTGTGTGCTAATAATGATTTACAGTGCTAAACAAAATTTTTCTTTCAGTATTTCCTGGCAGCCTTTTTAGTCTCTATACTTATGCAAGAGTCTGACCTCAGGATGGACTTCTGTGAAAACTCTTAAGCTTTACCCACAATTATAGCTTTGAGTGTTGGCTAAGATGACGTCAGGCTGCTACAGGCAGAAACTGAGAGAACACCTTCTCCCCATTCTGCATATTTTACCACCTGGGACCTAAAGCAGAATCTCACCAAGTCCCTCCCGAGAAAAGCTCCTTCTGTTTTTTTCATTACCACTCTCTTTCTCTGAAGCTCAGAACTAGTCAAAGGAGCAGGACCAAGTAATAGACACACTATTTTGCAATTAATCCTCCTCATCCTACTGCTTTACCCTATTCCATTTCCTTGCCTCTTCTACTTCTACCGCTGGGTTTTTATGAAGTTTCCTTCTCTTTTTTTTGAGGAAGATGAGCCCTGAGCTAACTGCTGCCAATCCTCCTCTTTTTGCTGAGGAAGGATGGCCCTGAGCTAACATCTGTGCCCATCTTCCTCTACTTTATATGTGGGACACCTACCACAGCATGGCTTGCCAAGCGGTGCCATGTCCACACCCGGGATCCAAACCAGCAAACTCCGGGCCGCCGAGAAGCAGAACGTGTGCACTTAACCGCTGTGCCACAGGGCCAGCCCCCTATGAAATTTCTTTCTCAGAAGTTGCCTGCTCTCCTCATATCAGCTCAGGTAAATGGAGCCCAGGATGCATGTGCCACCATGTCACTCACCAGCAAGTCCAAATCTAGGTTTAGACTCTGCTGGGACATCCGACTTTACAAGCTAATTTAGTGGGCTAGCATAAAGTAGAGGAGAAAGGATGGTATTCCTGTGAACTTAAATAGCTATGCCTTTTATGCTGAAACCTTGAAGTGTTCTGAAAGGCTAAATATCTATGAATAGAAGCATCTTTCTGTACACCTGGCAAAGCCTCAATAAATATCCACTGCTATTTAGCAATTTCAAATTTACAAATAAAAAAGAACTATGTTTGAAAAGGTGTGGCACTTTCCCCAAGGTGGCTCCAGCTGCATGGATACCTGCATTTCCTAACCCTGCTAAAGTGACAGTCCCAGGAGACAGCTCATTAAGTGATAAAATATATTCGCATTTCCACAGCTGCAAATGAGCTCAGCTTCAGAGGGGCATTGCAAGAATTAAATGAGATGATGTTGTGAAAATACTTGGAAACACTGAGACATCTTAGTATTGCACTCCTCTATTGTTGTTAAAGTGTGATTTTCTCATCTCCTAAGACAGTCGAGATGGTATGATATGGGGAAATGTTAACTGGGGTATTTTTCTCCTCCTTTTTGCCTTGTGATCATCTTTCCTCAAGGTAGCTCATCACCTCAAGGGCAAGTAGTGTTACAGAAGAAAGATGTCAAATTCTTGATTTTAAAGGTCAAATCAGTTCTTTGGTAAATCCATGGGAAAGAGTAGAAATATTTAAAATAATATAGGGAAACACTTTTCCCTCTGCCTCCATACCCCACTTAATAAAGATCTTCTGAGCTTGGAAGAAAGAAGATTTGAAGAAGGGGCCTCAGTCACTGGCCCAGGTGGCCTATGCCCTGCCTGTAGCTGCAGAGCCCCTGGGGAGGAGTTAGCAAAGGCCAAGACAAATTGGAGGATCTGTGGACGGAGAGGTATGTGCGTCATTATCCTTCTGGAGTCATGGGGGCAGTAGAGGGGAGTAGAGAGAGCAGCTACACGGAAATGCCCAAGAACACCCTTGGAATCCTCAGAGAGCTCCAGCAAGCCCCAACAGGATGCTGAGATTGATACATTTTCTGGTTTACTTTTCATTTCTCCTGTATGGCCTGAGTTTGTGGAAATGGGCTGCACCAAGGAGCCTCAGCGCTGGGATGGGAGAATTTATCCATAAACCAATATCATACACTTGAGTTCCAAACTAAGATGCCATAAAGGGATGACACCATTTGAAAGCCCAATAGGCGATTTGAACATCTTAGTGAATGCCACCATAGCAGTGGACCATTTGCCCCAGGACTGAGAATTACAATCAAAGAGGAGAAATAGCGGGGCTGGCCCCGTGGCCGAGTGGTTAAGTTCGCGCGCTCCGCTGCAGGCGGCTCAGTGTTTCGTCGGTTCGAATCCTGGGCGCGGACATGGCACTGCTCGTCAGACCACGCTGAGGCAGCGTCCCACATGCCACAACTAGAGGAACCCACAACGAAGAATACACAACTATGTACCGGGGGGCTTTGGGGAGAAAAAGGAAAAAATAAAAAATCTTTAAAGAGGAGAAATAGGAAGGGGGAAACATTAATTTTCTTTTAGTTTAAACTTGAAATAACCCCTCCCCCCAAATCCCTGAATTTGACTAAATGTTCCTGCTAGAGTAAAGAGGAAGATAAACAGCCCTCCTGCCTTTAGATGGGAATCCAGCTTGAAATAGAAATTTAAATCAGTTACAGAAAAAGGAAGTTATATTTTTGAGCAAATGATTATGTATTCTGTGAAAATTGATATCCACGATGCTGCTATTTCTGATAAGACAACATTACATAAAGTGGGACAGTAAGGTTTCACTCAGAGATTCTACTTCAAGTTTCTTGCAGGCATTTATCCTCTCTGGTCCACAGTAACACTGCTTCTATTGCTTTACTGAGTCCATAAATGTTATCAAACCAATGTTGAAATTTGAAAAAAGAAAGAAAGAAACAATAAAATCGTTGTAGGGAAATTTTTCGTGTTTACTTAATTAGTACTTTGATAGACTTGTTTTTCATTTATCCCCGGCACCCCATCTCCACAATTTAAAAAATTCCCCCCAAAATGTATTCTGTTGAAGCCCTCCTTTCTGGAGGTACCAACATATGAAGGGAAACATAAGTATTTAGAAAAAATAAATTCTGCTTTTAATCTTCTTGTTCACAAATCGTTGCTCTTCTTCCCTGCCCCACCTTGATGAACGAGATACACTTCCTTCTCCACCAGGACTTCAGGGTAACCACACAGCTGGCTTTGACCAACAGGATGTTAGCAGTCGTGACACAAAATGAGGCACGGCAGGCACTTGGGAAATTGGTTTTGCTCTCTTACGCCTCTGATGTCGCCATAAGAGGAGCTTCCCCAGAGTGGTTGCTACCCTTCAGCCTGAGCCCAGAGTAAACACACGTGGAGCAGATCAGAGTTCAACTCTCAGAGGAGCCAATTTCATTCAAATCCACAGTTTGAAGCAGAGCTGCCCAGTTGCACTCACTCTAGATCTGTCTGCGCCCAGGCCACCCATGGGCACATGGGCAGGAATAAATTATTGTTTGGCACCTGAATTTTGTGTTGGTTTGTTAAGCAGTGATAATTGATGACACAGGACCTTAGAGTCACTTGATTCTTAACTCCTCAGCTTGTGAAAGTCAGTAACTTTGCCCAGAGTGGTTGGGTAACTTGCCCATGTTCACCTGGTGAGATAGGGGCAGAGTTGAGCTCCCTACACACACACAAACTGAGGGGTCCCCGTGAAACCACAGTTACCTCCAACTGCTTGGGCATGCTTTGCTTTAGAAAAACATAAGCAAGGGAGAACCATGCTTCTCTGTCCCCCAACATTGTGCATGGGCCTGGAGGCAGCTCCACTCCTAAAGGTGGAATCCACAGGCAGCTATAATTCTTACATGACCCTCAGTAAGCCCTAGAAATGGGATGCTCCCTCCCACAATGAAGATTACTCATGCCTCTTTGCTTTAACTAACAAGATGGGAGCGACCAATGCTCTCAATAGTGAGCATAGAGCCCTTAGCAGGGGAAAGAAAAGAAAAGAAAAGACACAGAGAGGGAGGATGGGAAGGAAGGAAGAAGGCTTAATGAATACTGACAAGACATCTAGTAAGTTACCGTTCTCCACCTCTGCTGCTTTGATGGCAAGTGAAATAGACCAAAAGCATGATGGCCATTAGGGTATTTTTGGCACCATGCTTGCCTGACAACAAATGTGATTGTGCCCGTGTAATAGAAGACAACTAGGTACAGGGGTCTGTATTTGTAAGACGAGGAGCAAGGAGGTGGAAAGTGTGGAAGGATGGGTGGCTGAAATGGTGAGTGGAGAGTTGGGAGGAAAAGGGAATTTGCCTCCTTTCTAGCGTGCCTCATATCCCACATGAACGTATTCCAGAGAGCTCACAGACATCAGAAATTATCAACACAGACACACACACAAATAAACAAAAACAACAATAAAGTAGGACAGAATGTAGCAAGAAAGAAGGGAAAGGGGATTCTGTAGATTCCATGAGGATTGTTCTCTTCACTTAAATCTATCTTCAAACAGACACAATCTGTGTTATAGTTCTCTTGGGAATATGATTCTCTACCCACTTTTTCCAAAAATACTAAACATTTTAAGCAGAATTGTAGTAACTTTGTGTATGCTTTCTAACAGAATATAAAATGTAGACTAGGATGAAAATTTGTGTGATATGGCACCCATTCTTATTTGTAAAGATTAAAAGTTTAAATATTTTAGAAACATTCAAGGAAATAACAAAGGCCATATTTTCCCTTTGCTATACATAAGGAATACCTGTTGAAGTGAATGAGGTTTTACATAAAAATCAATGGGAGATTATAGTCCTTAATGAAAGAGGAAATTATAATTATAGCACTGCTGGTAGCATCACTATAGTTAAAGCTGAGCAGCCTTTTCCATTATCACTTATCAGGATTTAATAGCTCAGCTGTTTTGACTCCTACTTGGCTGAAACATGATCTACAACTCATCAGGCTGGATGTAATTAGTTATTATTACTGTTATTACATAAACAAATGTTTTAATCAGTAAAGCATTTTTTAATTATGAAGCTTAAAGAGAATATTTTTTCCTAGAGACAGGTGCAGGGGTGGGGAAAGGAGAGAAATAAGGAGACATGCTTAAAAAAGGCACACCAAATGTGGCAGGTCCCTCAATTAGAATAACTCACTTTCCTTTGATTGTGGCATTCGTGAGGCCTGCTATAAAACAGAATCTCTCGGGGGAAGCAACACTGTCGAAGATCAGAGAAGGTTGTCCACTGGTTCCTCTCAATCCGTTTTCCTGTTATGGGCATAAGTGCGTGTGCAATGCAATAGAATAGCAGCACACTACAGGGCTCCTAGAACTTCTCCGCAGCCGCTCGACAATGTTGATCTTGCTTTTCTGAGTGAAAGGGCATCAGCCTTGGCTGTTACACGTTCTCTTGTCACTCATAGTCTGTAGGGATGTACACCTTAGATGTATATGGACCTTAGATCAGAACCTTTTGATAGATTCCAAGAAGAATTTTCAGAATATGTTGCAAATATCCTCCTGCTGTCCCATGTGGATGGCTCCCAGAGACCAAGATATGAGCTTTCATGTTTACTGCCCATAGTGTACAGGTGGGGGAACCAGAGAAGCAAAGTCTGGTTTTCTTAGCAGTATTTGCACTCACAACACAAGAATTTCCTGGCACTTGGAAAGACCACCTGTGGCTCTTTATATTGGAAATGTTCATTACCTGAAGAAGGGGGTAGATTGAGTGAATACAGTGAGAGGAAAAAGTAAATGATACTTGAAACGTGCCTGTTACATACATCATGCACTTTACATACATCATTTCATTTAATCCTCAAAACAACATTTGTGTGTGGTATTTTATCCTCAGTCTACAGGGAAGCAAAATGAGATTCAAAGAAATTAAGTGATTTTCTTCCAGATGGTTCTGTTAGTAAGTGGTAGAGATCATCTTCAATCTCAGCTCTTACTAAGCAAGTTCAGCACTCACCCTATTTTTCTTCTTAACCTTCAAATCAGTACCCTTGTTCTGTTCTCAACACTATCCATTAGAGTTTCCATCCTCTTCTCTTAGAGAATCTGTTCCTGTCAGACCTGCCCACACCCTCAACTGGCAAACCCAATGGTCACTGTTCTGTCTTCATCCTTCACAACCTCTCATCAGCATCCAAAGCAATTGTTCTCTTCTTTCTTGAAATCCTCTCTGATCTTCATTTCTATAATGACTTCTATCTTGAGACAAGTGTTCTTCCTACCTCCCTGGAAGCTTCTTGGTGACCTTTGATGGTTCCTCCTCCTCTGCTCAGCCTTGAAATGTCCCAAGGCATAGGATTGTGCCTTGGGACATTTCTTTTCTTTTCTTCTTTTGTTTTCTCTGCTCACTCCTGCCCTGGGGACTTCCATTCAGTCCCATGGCTTTTCTTCCATCTTGATGCTGAAGACCACCCACTAACCTACATTCTCTACTAGAGTGTGGACTTTTACATATAACTACCTACTCAATAATTCCATGCATGTGTGATAAGCATCTTACATGCAACATTTCCAGAATAAAATCTTGCCTCCCTCTCCTCAGAAAAAAACTCTATTCTTTTACTATTTTTCCCATCTTAATGAATTGCACCACCCCCTTATAATTGTTGGAACCAAAAAACAGTGTCATCTTTTCTCTTGCCTTCCATTTACAATCCATCAACAAATTCTCATGATTCTGAATCTAAATAACATCTGAAATTTACCCACTCTTTCCAGCACCAATGTTCCAGGCTTGCAATTGACTTCTAGCTCGGCTCCTAGCTGCTACTCCATTTAGCAGCCTAAGTGATTTTTTTAAAAAGTAAATCAGATCAAGTTACTTCCAAGCTTTAAAGTGCTCCAAACAAATACAAAGTTACACATACACACACACACACACACACACACACTCCACAATCTTCCCACAACCCTTAGGATAGAATCCAAATTCCTTCCCGTGTTCTGGCCATGACCTCACCCTCCTCATTCTCCTTCCTAATGTCATATATCTCACATTCTCACACTCTAAACCAGACACACTGGGCCTATTGTCCTGAGCACCCTCTACCCCCTACAAGCTGCATGCCACCTCCAACACCTTGAGGACTTTGCACTTATTGTTTACTCTGTCAAGAACACCTTGAGTTTTGCATAATTGGATCCCGCTCATGATTGATTTTTCAGCCAACTGTCACCTTCTTAGAAAGGCATTCCAGAATAAGTCCTGTAATGCTGGCCTTGGCATACAAGCCCAAAATGTTTATTATCTGGGCCTTTGCATTAGTCAGCTCTGGCTGCCATAACAAAATACCACAGACTGGGTGGTGTAATCCATAGAAATTTATTTTCTCCCAGTTCTGGAGGCTGGAGTCCAAGACGAGGGTGCCAGCAGGGCAAGTTCTGGTGAGGGCCCTCTCCCTGGGTTGCAGAAGCCTGCCTTCCTACTGTGTCCTCGCGAGGTGGAGAGAGAACTCTCTGGTGTCTTCTCTTCTTCTTATAAGGTGACAGTTCTGGCAAATCAGAGCTCTACCCGTATGACCTCAATTAACTTTAATCACCTCCTTAAATGCCCTCTCTCCAAGACAGTCACACGGGAGTTAGGGCTTCAACAGGAATTTTGAAAAGACACAATTCAGTCCACAGCAGCCTTTATAGAAAAAGTTTGCCACTTCTGGTCTATACAAGTGTATGGTCTTTCCACTCCACCATATTGCCCATCTATCTGGCACAGCTATTTTGCTGGTGTCTAATGCTGCAGAGTACATACACATTTTCCATAAAAATTACTACATGTGTAGAGAAGAGTCAGATTAGAAATAGCCATGATGTTGGTTGTAAATCACTGACCAGGTATTTTAATTTTATAACATTCTCACTTTTTCTCTTTCTTTAAAACACATTGTTAGAACAAGAGAAAATAAATCTAAGAGTGGAATGAACATAAACATCTCCTTGGTTTCATAGTTTATACTTGGTGAAAGTGAGTAACAAGGAGAATTGAAAAGTCTTTAGACTTTCTAGAATCTAGGAGCCTTAAAGGAACAGAGCAGACCTGTAATGGAGGACAGAATGCTTTTCCCAACACACACTCACACCTTGTTTTTTCAGTTTTATTCACTGTTTATCACATTTTTAGAAGTCATTTTACAAAATTTTTTTCCCTAAAGTCTGACCATGCTCTAAGAAAAGGAAAGAGAAAAATAAAAGAATACCCCCAAATAGCTGAGGTCTAGTTTTGTCCATCACTAAAGTAACAGCCAATTAAAATGTACTGGGTGCATACCATGGAATAATCACCAATAGCAGTTAGAATTAACAGCCACTTGAACATTTCCTAGAAACCCAGTGTTCTGTGAAAAAAATAAGAAACAAAAAATCAACAACATAATACCACTTATGAAAATTAAAAATATATGCATGGACAAAACACTGCACATTTTACAGGTACATACATCGTCAAGGGTAGATATCAAATACATTCAAATGAATGCCTATGGGGGAGATTGATCTGGAAGTCCAGGAAAAGAGGGAAAACGTTTTAAAAAAGAGAGAGAAGGGTTTGCAACCAGTGATGATGGTGAGCAGGGCGTAAGTGGCTCAGATACTAGCACCTGAGGTACGGAGGAAGGGAAGGTGGCGGGGGGGGGGGGGGGGTGGCGGGGGGGCGGGGGGGGGGCGCGGCGGGAGGCAGAAAGAAGGGAAGTGAGCCTGGGGATGGAAGTAGGAAAATAATAATGGTTAATATAACTCTTTTCTGATCTCAACATTTCATTGCACTTTTGGTCCTAAGTCCCTCAGGATGTGCACATGGGACCCTCCTTGAGTATGGACTGAATGTGCAGTAGTAGCTCAGAATACTAGGATCAGAGAGGCCAATAGTACAAGCTTAGACAGAAAGGTTTGACATCAAAGAAGGGAGCTGCCAAATTGTCCTTTTTCTTTCCTCGATTCTCCGAGTCTATCCTGACTTATTTATGCCATCTACTGGTCCTTTCAATTAATCGCCTTTCCAAAACTCTCAACTTGCTGCTTGACTTGGACAACTTTACAATTATTTGGGAGCCAGTACCAAAAGTCTTTTTATTCGAATACTCCATTTCTTGCTAAAGATCTCTTCTCTGAAGCCACCTCTTGCCCCTATACTGGTATGTCCCACCGTACACTTTTTCTTTGTTAGCCAAACTCTGCAGAACTAATTCCTCTGTTAAAAGTACTCTTTCAGGAAGGCAGTTTCTGATAGAGGCAAGAAAACCATTTCCCAGATATGCTATAAACATCACATCAGCTTTGACTTTTCTAAAACTGGAAACTTACCTTGGAATGTCCTTATGTCCACCTAAAATGCGTTTATACCACTTTCCTATTTGAATTAAAAAGATTTGCATAAACTGATCATAATCTTGGGGAGAGATTTCTAGGGGTATTTTATGTTAATGTAAATTCTGAACTATAACAATCTTACTCACAGTTGGATGTATATCATCATATACCCTTAATATGAGTAGTTGCAACAGAGGCTACATGGCCCCAAAAGCTGCAAATATTGACTAACTGCTTCTGCAGAAAAAGTTGCTAACTCCCACCCTAATATCAAGATTGGTGAAAGAGAGGTGAGTTGTTATAAAGTCCTTGGTAGAGAAGACAGCCCAAGACACTAGTGAATAGCTTCCAGGGAAAACATGAGAACCCATGCAGGCAGCCCACTCGCCTCTCAGAACCCATTGCTCTTTCTTCCTTATACTTTAAATCTTTTCATTATCACACACTGGTCTCAAGAATCTTGAGGTTCCCTTACTGTGACAAAAGCAAAAATAAACAAGTGGGACATCAAACTGAAAAGCTTCTGCACAGAAAAGGAACCATCAGCAAAATGAAAAGAACACCTGATGAATGAGAGAAAATATTTGCAAATCACATATCTAATAAAGGGCTCATACCCAAAATATATAAAGAACTCATACAAATCAATAGCAAAAAACAAACGATCTGATTAAAAAATGAGCAGAAGATCTGAATAGACATTTTTCCATGGAAGACATACAGATGATCAACAGGTACACGAAAAGATGCTCTACATCATTCATCATCAGGGAAATGAAAATCAAAACCATGATGAGACATCACTTCACACCTGTTAGAATGGCTATTATCAAAAAAGACTAGAAATAGTAAGTGTCGGCAAGGATGTGAAGAAAAGGGAACGCTTGTGCACTGTTGATAGAAATGTAAATTGGTGCAGCCACTACAGAAAACAGTATGGAGGCTCCTCAAAACATTAAAAATAAAACTACATGTGATCCAGCAATTCCACTTCTGGGTATTTATTTGAAGAAAGCAAAAAGACTAATTTGAAAAGATACATGCACCACCATGTTCATTGCAGCATTATTTACAATAGCCAAGATATGGAAACAACCTAAGTGTCCATTGGTAGATGAATGGATAAAGAAATTGTGGCACATATACGCAGTGGAATATTATTCAACCGTAGAAATGAATGAAATATTGCCATTTGTGACAACATGGATGGAACTTGAGAGCATTATGTTAAATGAAATAAGTCTGACAGAGAAAGACAAACACTGTATGAGCTTCTCCTATATGTGGAATCTAAATATACTATATATATATATATATATATATATGTATGTATATATGTATGTATATAAACAAGCTCATAGATACAGAGAACAGATTAGTGATTAGTGGCTGCCAGAACGAGGGGGAAGGGGAGGAGAGAAATGGGTGAACTGTTTTTGTTTTCGTTTTTTTAGTTTAAATAAATTGAGTTTTAAAAAACAGAACCTTGGAGTTCCCTTATTGCTGTTTCCATGGTGTATTAGTTCACCTTGAACTACACACACACAAAAGAAGGCCTTGTACTAGAGTTTTCCCTCCAACTCTTGACTTCCGGTGGTCTTTGGAGGCTAATTGTGAAGAAACAGTCGGGAAACTTCAGGTATGTCCACAGAAAACAAAATGAGGTCCTTTGAAGTAGGGTCCTCACTCATTTTATAATATAATCTGAGGGCAAAGGCCAGACAGAGAGCTGGGTTCACTTCTCTATGCTTCCATTTTCTTCAGGACCTTGCCCACAAAGTGGTGAGTTCTCTGGTATGTCTGAACTCCTATTTTATATCACTAGCCCCGTGAAACTACAGAAAGCTTTAAGCCCCTTTTGTTTAACTTTTGACCTTCAAAACTATGAATCAGCAAGTGCCTCAAGGGGTGCAAGTTGCAGAGTAAGAGGCGCTCACCCCGGTATATTTTTTCTTACTTCTGATGGCCTTGGTTCCCCCTCCAGTGCTTTTATATAGCTGTTTTTATTTATTGATTCTTTTATTATTATTGTATCCAGTTTTCATTCTTTGTTCCAAGACAGGAAGTTTGTTCTAATGCAAGTTATTCCCTTAAAACCAGAAAAACTATTTTTTTCCCCTCTCTTTTTAAAAGTAAATAGTAGTCTCAAGTCTTTTTCCACTAGGATTGCCAAATGATAAAGCGGTTTGCTTTATTCCAAGAAAAAAATAACCTTGGGCTGGAAATCCTGAGAGTGTCTTTATAGTGTAAAATATATTTTCACTGAGTGTCAGTGGGAAGCACTTTGCAATAGTGGAGATAAAACAACTGTGTGCCACAGAAGAGTCCAAACAACGACCTGTGTGAGAACAGAATTTTGTCCCAAGGAGATCTTTAGAAGGTGAAATGTCATTAGAGACTGTAAGAATCTGTGATAACTACTCATGTCCGAATTTTCATTGAATGCCAGCAATTGTCCCTTCAATCATGTTTCCATGCAGATATAGAGCCCAAGACGAAGGACGCAGACCCCAATTACCTGTATCTTTCTCTCTTCACTATTGCCTTCTGCTTCTCAGTAACTGTAGAATGTTCATTTCCCCAGTGGAAATAGTTCTGTTCCCCAGCAGAAATAGAAAACTTCAGTGTGATGGTAGTTGATTTCTTAAAAGCAGGCCTTGCCGTAAGCTAGTCATGGGTAATACAGTGCTTTGATTCATGAAAACTCTAGAAACTCTTTAATTGACCTTGTGGAAAGGTTGTAAACTTGAAATAGATTCTGCAACAAATAATACTTTCATAGATGGACTAGACCCGACAACATCCCAGTAGAGAAATAGGCTCATACAGGGTGAAGTAAACGGAAAGAAATAATAAGGTTGAAAGAAGAGATCAGTGAAGTAGAGCACACAGGCATAATAGAGACTATCAACAAAACCAAAAGCTAATTCTTCGAAATGACTGATAAAGCTGATAAAACCCTAACAATACTTATCAAGAAAAAGAAGCATAAGCTAAACTCAAAATGAATAAAAGAAAATAAATAACAAAAGATGAGTACAAATCAATTAAACAGAAAATGAAACAGAATAGAGAAAATCAGTGGAACGAAAGCTTATTCTCTGAAATGATTAAATTAAGAAAATTTATTCAAATCTAGCTAGACTGATCAAGAAGAAAAATCAAAAGAGAGAGATACCACTGTCAATCCTACTGTCATTAAAAAAGAATAATAAAGGAGTATTATGAACAGCTTTGTAGCAATAAACTTGAAAACTTTGATGATACGGGCAATCCTTGAAAGATGGGAATTATGAAAAGACATCCAAAATGAAATAGAAAACATAAATAGCCCAATAGCAATTACAGAATTAGAATTTGTAATCAAAATCCTTACCACAAAGAAAATTCCAGGCCCAAATGGATTCAGAGTGCTTAACTAGCCCCTTTAACAAGGCAAAAAAAAGTAGATAGATAGATAGATAGATAGATAGACAGACGAGAGAGAGAGAGAGAGAGAGAGAGAGAGATGGTTGATTGATAAAAGCAAGGCATAAATATGGGAAAGACAGACTAAAAACTGTCTTTAGTCACCCAGGACATTATCATGAAGACAGAAAATCCTAACGAATCTCTACAAAAACTACTAGAACAAATAAGTGGATTGAGTAAAGTCACAGGACACATCAATAACATAAAAATCAATTTTTTTTTTTTTTTTTTTTAAAGATTTTATTTTTTCCTTTTTCTCCCCAAAGCCCCCCGGTACATAGTTGTGTATTCTTCGTTGTGGGTTCCTCCAGCTGTGGCATGTGGGACGCCGCCTCAGCGCGGTCCGACGAGCAGTGCCGTGTCCGCGCCCAGGATTCGAACCGATGAAACACTGGGCCGCCTGCAGCGGAGCGCGCGAACTCAACCACTCGGCCACGGGGCCAGCCCCCATAAAAATCAATTTTATTTCTATGTAATCACAATTAAAAGCAAAATTAGAAACGAACTTCATTTATGAGAACATCAAGATATGAAATATTCAGGAATAAATTTAACAAAAGGGAGGCCACATTTCTGCAGTGAAAACTACAAAACATTGAAAAGGAAAATTAAAGAAGACATAAATAAATAGTTACACTGTGGAGGAATATTGGCCTTTAATTTTGTTTTATCTGTGACAGATTTTGATATAAAGTTTGTGATGGTCTCATAAAATGTGGGAAGTAGTCCTGTTTTATCCGTTCTCTGTGTGAAAGTACATAAGACGTTTGGCAAAATTCACCTGGGAATGGAGTCTTCTTTGTGGATGGGTTTATTTTTTCAATTTTTTAATTTTTAATAGCTTAATTAAGGTATAATTCACATACAATAAAAAATACCCATTTTTGTTCAATAGTTTGATAAATTTTGCATTTGCATGCTATCATGCAATCTCCGTCACAATCAGTTTCATCACTCTAAAATGCTTTTTCATGCTCCATTGAAGTCAGTACATTCCTAACCCCAGCCCCAGGCAATAATTGATCTAATTTCTGTCATTGTAGTCTTGCTTTTTTTAGAATTTCATATAAATGGATTCATACAGTATGCAATATTTTATGTTTGAAATTTTTCACTCAACATAGTGGTGTTAAGTTTCATCCATGTCGTTTTGTGTATTAATATTTTGCCTCTTTTAATTGCTGAATCATCTCCCATAGCATGGTGTGTTAGTCAGGGCTCTTCAGAGAAATGGCACCAATAGGAGATATATATGTATGTATTTATTTATTATAAGATATTGCCCACACAATTATGAAGACTAAGATGTCCCATGATCTGCTCTCCACAAGCTGGAGACCCAGGAAGACCCGTGGTGCAGCTCAAAGGCCTGAGAGCCAGAGGGCCCATGGTGCAGACTCCAGGCCAAATCTGAATACCTGAGAACCAGGAGCACCAATAGCAGGAGGAGACTGACATCCCAGCAGGTGCAGTTAGGCAGAGAGAGAGAAAACCTCCCTTCCTCCACATTTTTGTTCTATTCAGGCCCTCAACATATTGGGTGATTCCCACTCATTTTCGGGAAGGCAGTGCACTCCATTCGGCCTATTGATTTAAATGCTAATCTCTTCTGGAAACAGCTTCACAGACACACCCAGAAATAATGCTTAATCAGATGTCTGGACATCCCATGATCCCATCAAGTGGACACATAAATTAACCATCACATATGGATATGCCATGCATACCGCAGTTTGTTTATTCATTCACCAGTTGATGGACATTTGGATTATTTACAGGTTTTGCTATTAAAAATAATGCTGCAAGTAACTTCCACGCACAAGTCTTTGTGTGAATATAAGTTTTCATTTCTGTTATAAATACCTAGGAGGGGGATTGCTGAATCGGATAGTAAGTAGATGTTTAATTTTATAAGATGCTACTGAGACAAGCATCTTGGTGGGCTAGGTGGGGCCCCAGGTGAGACAAGTCTGCACAAACAGGAAGCCACATCCACCTGAAGTCACCTACACATCCTGTAACACAGAGCAAATCAGCAGCCCGTCCATGCCTGCTACAAACCACTTGGTTTGCAGAGGAACCACAGACTAAACATGCAGCTCCAGAACCTATCAGCCAACTGATCATGCGTCCCGAGGTCTAATCCCCAGCTGCTGCCACCGCTTCCCCTCGAGGTCCCATAAAAAATCCCTTTCAACCCAGCTCAAGACTGCTCTCTCTGTTTTCCAAGACCGCCCAGGCTATCTGCAGCCTGTCCCTTTCCCTCATGGAAGTCTTGCTTAATAAAACTGGTTTGTACTTTATTCTGTGGCTCTCACTTGAATTCTTTCTTGAAGGTGCCAAGGACCCACTTTCTGGGGCCCGTGGCCCCGGGTCAGGTACCCAGCCCAGCGACACTACTGTTCTGTTTTCCGAAGTTAATGTGCTATTTTGAATTTCCACAGCAATATATGAGAGTTCCAGTTGCTCTACATCCTTATCAGCATTAGTATTGTCCTTCTTCTTAACTTGAACCATTCTGGTGTGTGTATAGCGATATCTTGATGTTTCCATTTTCACTTCCCTGATGACTACTAATGTTGATCACCCTTTGTGATTATTGGCCACTTTTATGAAGCGTGTAGTCACAGCTATTGCCCATTTAAAGTTTTTTCTTTTCTTTGAGTACAAATTCTTTATATGCTCTGAATAAGGGCTTTGTTTATTTTTCTGGATATCAATCCTTTGTTGATACAGGGATTTCAAAGAGAAAATGTTTTAAATTTTGATCTAGACCATTTTGCAATTTTTTAAGTTTTATGTGGTTTTTCGTGTCCTGTTTAAGAAATCTTTATCTAATCTAATATCATTCAGACTTTTTTCTTAAACTTTCTTCTAGAAATTTAATAATTTTAGCTCACAATTTTGTGACTCATTTTAAGTTAATTTTTGTATATGGGGTGAGGTAAAGGTTGAAGTTTCTTTTCTCCTTGCATTTATTTATTTGTTCCCGCACTGTTTTTGAAAAGGCTATCTTTTCCCATTGAATGACTTTGGAACTTTGACTAGAAATCATTGAACATTTAAGTGTGAGCACGCTTTCTGGTACATTTTCACAGCTCCAGCTAGGAAGCACCACGTTAGAAGAGCAACACACCCATTTGAGCCCAGATGGGACCCCTCTTAATGAGTTATTTTTGAGAAGAACTCTCAGAGATGGAGGCAGTTTTCCTTGGTAACTTGCACAGCCAAGATTCTACCAGATTCCCTATTTCTTTGCATATCCAGGTACTTTTTGGCAGACACCTGGGAAGAATGAAATAAAAATTTGTTTCTTTGAATATTTTACACTTAGTTTTGCTGCGCATTGATGATTTTCCTTATCTTTAATTTTAGTGAGGGGATTTGATCACTCTAAAGTATCACATAAATTAATAAATGATGATTTAAAAGAGTTCATGGGTTACAATCAGCCATAGTGAATCCTTGTCTTATAATCCTGTATATTATCCTAAATTTATGCAATGTATTTATCATAACTAACATTAAGAGAAAACAGCAATAATAAATCTTGTGTAGGGAAAATAACATAGTGTATTTGGGTTTTATGACTTGTACTGGTTCTCAAAGCAAGTGATTCACTTTGTGACTAATAGCAAAAAAGAGGAAACTTGAAATTGGCGGCTGAACAGAGCCAGCCGGCCATTGTGCTGATCCACGATCACCGTGGAAGCCCCCTGGGCCTGCCTTAAGATGGTTCTTTCTCAGTGCGGTGGTGTTCCCAAACTATCCGGTCCTCTCTCCTGCTACTCCTTCTTTTTCTTACTGTCTGCTTGGTCCCTCATTCTCCTCTCTGGTCCCCTGCCCAACTCTCATTGCAGATTATGAACTTGTCCCTTCTTGGTGACACAGGCTTAACCTGGTTGAAGTAATAAAACAATATTCTTGCTTCTCTGGATATACAGTCTTGTCATTTGTGCCCAGGAATGAAAAACTGAAACCAATTACCTATATTTGGTACATCATTTGGTAATTTTAAATGATGTGTGAAAACAGAATAAACAAGGATTGATTTTTATATTCTACTTTGATTCTACTTAACTGCAAATTGTGATAAAACTTGTTTTGAATAGAAAACTAGGGAAAGGTGAGATAAAAGTCACAGAAAGATGGCTGGTAACTTGCAGGTTGCCAATGTCTTTATTTAAGTATTTCTCCCACCACCTGCTCATCAAGGTTCCTTCAAAATCAAGTCAGGTCACTTAGAACCTTATGTGTTATAGGTGTTGTACTTTATAATACTTTATAGTGTTTTAACTGCCTGTCCCATATACGTAAATGTTTAGATCATGATTTTTATAAGTATCATATCATAGAATTTCAGATCTGGAAAAAGAGCATAGAACTAACATCGTGAAGTCCAAGCTACTAATTTTACAAATATAAAACTAAAACTTGGGGGCCAGCCTGGTGGTGCAGTGGTTAAGTGCACACGTTCCACTTCGGTGGCCTGGGTTCGCCAGTTCAGATCCTGGGTGTGGAGGTGGCACCACTTGGCAAGACATGCTGTAGTAGGCATCCCACATATAAAGTAGAGGAAGATGGGCACAGATGTTAGCTCAGGGCCAGTCTTCCTCAGCAAAAAGAGGAGGATTGGCAGCAGATGTTAGCTCAGGGCTAATCTTCCTCAAAAAAAAAAAAAAAAAACACTAAATCTTACAGAAGTAAAGAAATTAACCTCAAATCACAGAGCTACCTAACGATAGAGCAAAATGTTGAATCCATGGTTCTAGGGTCTCATTTTAATGCTGCCCCTCCTCAGACTCTAGAATCTGGAACAATACCTACACAGTGGAGAATCTCATGAATAATAATCATGAAGGATGGAAGGAATCAATTTTCCTAAATACAAATAGAAGTCCATTCATGTAACTTACAATTTACGTGGTTTTCAGGATAAGCATATTTTCCATTCATATGGAATGCATAGAAAATGTAGCCCAGATGAGTGTTAAATGTTTTAAAAAAAAATGTGCCAAGAAAAGAAGCAAAATTAGAATAGTAAGGGAGTGAGTCTCAAAAACATAGTCTGAGACTCTTGAAGAATATCTCAAGTTTGTGGAGATTGCATAGTTGCAAGTTTCTAGACATGGAGATCTTGGGACGACTAACCGAGGCCTTTATGTTGAAACGCATTGCTATGGTGCAGTTAGGTTGTGTCATTTTAATCCAGGCAGCCCCAAAACATATTTACCCCTCAATAGCCCGAAAACACATCCCTAAAAAGAACTCTTGTGTCATCCCAGCGATCGCTGTGACTGAACTGTGCAGAGCTGACCTTCCTAAGACATTTGCACAGTCCATGGCATATGGATGGTCAATAAAGAATGTTGTTGAACAGGTGAATTCTCTCTTCCAAGAATACTACAAAATTTGTAGTTTGACACACTGGGAAATATGTAGTTCGAAGCTATCTCTGCAGATACTGACCAACCCTAACAGTTGTGTGACTAAAGCAGCTTCCATATCACTTGAAAATCAAAAACATACTGGTCATAACTTCCTCCCCCTCTGAATCCTTTTCTTAAAAAAAAGATAAAAATCTTCGTATTTGTAAGAAGAAAGCAATCTTTTTAAAAAGTTCAATTATTTTTCTTATAACACTTATTTTTCTAAATAACTTAAACTCATGCCAGTGATGGATTCTCCAAAGAGAGTGAGGGCAAAATCTTGACATCCACCATAGCTTCAACCTCCCCATGCCTCAGGGAGGAAGTCCTTTTCCTCTCATCTCTGAGCTAACAGAAATCCCCTCTGGTGCCATAGTCCCTGGGCTGTGGGTGGAGGCAGACCACCTCAGGTAAGGCTCTATGAACACAGTTCACAGTCCACACATGTTGGCACTAAAGAAAGTGTTGGATCTGTGGGGATTTTTAGTCAAGCAATAGCCAAAAATGTTTTTAATATTAGGAGAGAAGGACATATCATAAATCACTATACTGTAAAGCAAAAATTACTGCTACGAGAGAAGTATAATCAAAGTGCTATAAAGTACCCATGGTATTTATCTAACTGATAGGATGAGGAAAGTCATATAACGAGGTGGCATTCAAATTGGGCTTTAAACCATTTGTTGAATTCCAATAGGAAAAAGCATAGAGATCGCGCTCTACGCTGCAGGAGTAGTAAAGGCATGAACATTTATCCTGCATTTAGGAACGGAAATAAGACCAGAAGTTGTGTGGAAGGAAAGAAGAGGCTCCACTTCTGCCTCCAGATCTGTTCCTCTGGCAGGCATCTGATTCCGCGCTATATGCCGCTGCAGAGTGCTTTTCCAGGCTCCCACCACAGCTGGTTTATGGCTGGGTTTGACCAGTGTGAGACACTGGCTACAGAATGGAGGGCAGGGATGTGGAGATCCTAGGGTATGCCTGCTTCTCTCTCACTCTTGGGCATGACCTCTGGCAGCAACTGCGTCTTCTTCACAGCCCCAGCTTCCGTGGGACACCTCCACCCTGTGCAAGCTCACTTCTTACTAGGAAGCCCCACTATGGTTAGAGTTTCCTCCAAAGAGCTTTGGCTTCTTGGATCTGGTAACACCTTCTTGTCACATTGTTCTCTTCACCCTAAGGGTGGTAGAAGATTCCTGTTTTAGTTGAAAGAAATCAGAATTTGTTACCCCAAAATATGAGCCTTTGACATAAAAATTATTTTGAGCTGGGACCGGCCCAGTGGCCGAATGGTTAAGTTTGCGGGCTCTGCTGCAGCGGCCCAGGATTTCGCTGGTTCGGTTCCTTGGCACAGACATGGCACCGCTCGTGGGGCCACGTTGGGGTGGCGTCCCACATGCCACAACAAGAAGGACCTGCAAGTAAGATATACAGCTATGTACCAGGGGGTGATTTGGGGAGATAAAGCAGGAAAAAAAAAAAAAAGATTGACAACAGTTGTTAGCTCAGGTGCCAATCTTAAAAAAAAAAAAAAATTATTTTGAGCTGAAGGCAATTAAGAAGCAGTAAAAGCTCTCTCTATACCCTCTACCCTCTCCTTTTCTGCCTACAGGCAGAATATAGATTCTCCTTTTACTGGAGATAGACTTATCAGCCCAGAGACAGCACCAGGGGAATCTGCAAACACAACTTGCCCCACTAATTCCCTCCCACATAGTTACCTTCCAACAGTTTGCCCTCCTTGGAAGCCTAAAACTGCTTCCCTCTGTTCTGTGATTTCTCCATGAATTTCTTGTTCTTTGTTGAAGATGCTATATACGCTGGAGTTCTAAGCCACAGCTTTGAGCTCCTTTTCGTTGAGGTTTCTCCCGCGTGATGTGCACTGTACGTGTTAATAAACTGCTTTTCTCTTGTTGATCTGTCTTTCTGTTAAAGAGCCTCAGCTGAAAACCTAAGATGAGTGGAGGTCAAGTTTTGCCTCCTCTACCCAGCTAACCTATGGCTTGCTTCTCTGTCCTTCTCAGTTTTACTATCACTGCTATAACCAAATTTCTACTTTAGATTACTTTGCTTAAAAGACCTAGAGTTGCTTCTATTTTCTGCCGGGCATGGGATGAATGCAGGTGGCCATTAAGACTGACAAATAACAAGAGGAGGAGGAGTAGTAAGCTTCAGCTCAACCTTTCTTCGCCTTTTCCTATTTTAGTCCTCTGCATTTAAAAAGAGTTGTGTTTGTTGTTGTTCTCAGTTGGCTTTTAATGAAGCAGGTTCACATCCTACCAACCTTCATGTTTTATAATCATTTCATTTAATCTCCCAAAACATTATTAAACATACATCATGTGCAGTAAGTGTGCTACTTGTACTCCCACCCACAAAAAGCAGTATGCCGTGTGCACGTCCATGTGGCTAAATAATTAACATATAATGTGATAATGCTTAAATAATATCTACGGAGAGTCAGCAGAATGCAAATGGCAGGTGATGGAGGGGTGTAGATGGAGGAAGACTACAGAAGGAAGGTTAGGAAAAGATGAATAATGATAACAGGCATTTATTTAGTGCTTACTGTGTTTCTGACACTTTTCAAAAAGTGCTTTACATAGACTATCTCATTTAATCCTCGAAACAACTCTCTGAGGTAGGTATTGTAATTATCCCCATTTGCCAGATGAGAAAATAAGGCAGATAGAAATTGAGTAGCTGCTCCAAAGTATGAACAAAGGCATGGAGACAGGAGAACGCATAAAATAGTCAGGAAGAGGAAGTCACTCAGTGGATCTCTTGTTTTACTGTTTGAGATCAAATATGTCCAGATTAGGAAAACTATCCTAAGAAGTTTAGACTCAATACTATGTAGCTGAAGGGAATCCATTGTAAACCCCTGTGAAGGAAACAGTGGCCGGGAAGCAGGGCATATTATCATGGTCTTGTGGCAATTTACTATAGTAACTACTTTGCAAACTCTCGGTTCATATAGAATAATCCTAAATCAAATATAAATTAAAATTGAAGGAACGTGGCACTTGAAACATAACGTTTCTCCAGTTCCACAGGAGTGTAATTTTCCTGTACAAATTAACTCACGTATAAGTGGGTTCAATACTCATTATCCAAAAGTAATGTAATTGGGGATCACATTTATGAAAAGCAAGGGCAAAAGTACCCATATTATGTGCTCATTGATCACCATAAGTCCTGAGTAGGACACATTCAAATTTCTATTATGCATATTAGCAAACATGCTCAAATGGGACACATTCATGTTAGCTTAAAATGCCACCATGCATGAATAGTAAGTCTGATCTAATGCCAGAAGTAACAAAAGGTAACACAGAACACAGCATTTCTAAGTACTATCACATATTCAACATCAGGAGCAAATTGTCTTCCATTTAAATATTGCATACTTTTTATAAAATTATTTAATTTTAAAATTTTTCTATTGTGATCGCTTTTTTAAGAATTAGAATCCTTTGCAGTTTTTATTCAGGCTTCCAAATTTTACCCTCAGCATCCTCTCCATTTAGCAGAGCACTGGCCACTAGGGGGCAGACGTGACCAAGCTATCTAATAACGTTTCTCTTCGCTGTTTTAAATTTTGAATCAGAGATGCAGTATTCTCTTGAAGCCAAAGTGTATTTTCTTTAAAACTGCATATCAAAAAACAAACAAACAAGCAAAAAGAAAAAAAAAGCCTCTGATAATTCAACATTCAATCTTTTTCATTTTCTTATAAGCTACCAAGTCCAGGACGTATCTTTGTTTTCAACTACAATAAAATTAAATTTACAATCGACAGACATAGTAAATTATCAGTTTGTTATTCTAGAGGATTGGCAATATTCATGAGCACCTGAGTTTGTGTTTCTAAGTGGCTACTTTGGTTAGCTAGTTAGCATATTATCTAAGTTAGTTTTTACAACCTATCTATGAATAAAGTATTATCCTCATCAGAAAGATGGGGAAATGAGAAATTTTTAAAAGATCATAAATTATGCGGCAGAATAGGGATTCAGACCCAGTTTTTTCTGATTCCAAAGTTTGTATGGGACATTACTTCTTGTTTTTCTGTTTTAATTTTGAAATATAAAATATGTGCAGAAAAGGACATAAAATACAAATGTACAGCTTAAAAATAATTGTAAAGCAAATATCCATTTCACCATCACCCTGTTCAAAACAAAAGACATTTTTAGCCCCTGAAGAAGCACCGGGTGAGCCCCTCACTCTTTACAACCCCTTCCCTTTGAAACGTAATCATCATCTTCATTCTTACCGTCATCATTCCCTTTCTTTTATATACAACTTTGGTGAGATTTATATAAACCTATTTATGGTATACAGTCACGTGTCACTTAACGATAGAGATGTGTCCTGAGAAATGCATCATTAGGCGATTTTGTCATATCATACAAACATCATAGAGAGTACTTACACAAACCTAGATGGTACAGCCTGCTACACACCTAGGCTACATGGTACCAATCTTATGGGACCACCGTGGTATATACAGTCTGTTGTTGACTGAAAGGTCATTACATGGCACATGCTGTATAGATTCATTCATGCCTTTCTCCTTTTGATCAATATTGAGGTGGTTCATCAAGGGTAGTTGATGTCTTTTCAGTAAATAACTAAATCAGAGGTCATGGGTCAGTCTTGCAGTTTGGCTTCAGTGCCATTCTCTTCCCAGAGGAAACGAAAAATCCAGGATCTTTTCTCTGACTTGGCAATTACTTGGCACTATATTTGAGTGAAACAGTTGAGAGTGTTTTTCTCTTGCTCCGAGATATTATCTCAGGAAAAGAGTGATACATCCATTCTCAGCATCATTACACGTTGTATGTGCTCCCTTCCCATCTGCCATAGCTCCTTCTTTGCTTTCCATTTATTACTTATTTATTACTTATTTTATTTCCTGGATGTGTCTCCATACTGATTACCTCAAGAGCAGAAAGCTGGAATATCTCTGCCAGGGCTTCCCCTTCTGTCCATTCCCAGGAAGAAGGAAAGGCAAGTAGTGATGGGACTACTCTACTTCTAGGCAACAGAGCAGCACTTAGTCCTAGTTTAGACACACGAGATGAGTGACTATCAAGTCCCTTATTTTCTTATCAGTATGCAAGTCAAATTCATAGGAATTGAAATAGTTTCCTGAATATCAGTGCCTCCCTCTATCTATTATAATCCTCAAACTGATGCAGTTGGATCTAGCAAGATAAAAAATAATTTCTGTTGGAAGTAGAGTTGTGTGATTACATCATCACTCTTCTCTTTAGCCCTAACACCATATATCAAAAACCTCCCCAATGGTTTTCTTACCTTATATTGACCCAGTCAAGCCAGCCAGTTCTTCATGTTCTTGTTGAGACAGGCACGTTGGTGGGTTAGGTGGAGCCCTATGTTGAAAGAAGTTTGCACAAACAGGAAGCATCCCATCCCTCAATTAGGGGACTTCCATCAGTCAACCAGGAAGCTTGTGTTTCTTTAGTAGAATGAGAATCATAAGTTCAGACTTTTCAACAATGGAAACTAACAATTTTTCTGATGGCTCATTCATCTGTCTCAAAGGCAGAGTTGCAACCTGTTCATGGATACAATGTACTTTCTAGGAGCCACCTCCAGTTACTACTTCATTTCCATGTTATCCATCTCTGGAGCTGATCCATCATTATTGGAATATCTCTCTGACATTACCCATAATATAATAAGTATTTTGGGTCTCAGACTTATTTGATGTCCTTCAATAATTGAAACTATCTCCACTAAAGCCCACTTGCAGGTTAACACTGGTCCCTTGGAGTGACTACATCTAACTATTGCCATCAGGTAACTTGAAAGTTCAAATATATGAGTAGTCACCGAATGGGAGTGGTTATAGACTTCTCCCAGAGAATTTAGTCTGCATGTGTCAGCATAGTAGATACTTTCAAAATAATTTGTGTATCAGCATTACATGGTTTTGATTTTGTACTTGAGCTATAGCTCTTCCTTCGTAAATCTCTCAAAGCCTCTTTTGCTCCAGATCCCATTCAAACTCAAATTTCTTTTTGGTCACTTGATATTTTAAAGGCTAATAATATCTCTGGTGCAACATATATATCCTCCAAAATCCAAATATCCCTACAAGCCATTGAGCCTCTTTCTAGTTAGTAAGGCCTGGCAATAGCACTGTACGCATGCATAAAGATAATATATATATATATATATTCTGAACTGTCTCTGGAAAGTCTCCTGTGATCCCAGCCCAAGTTTTTCCCTTAAAATTAACTTGAATAAGTTACCGCAGTGCTTATTTCTTCCCTGGCTTTCTTTTCTGATAGCGAAGCTGTCATGATAGCACCATAGTAATGAATCAACTCACTTTTGATAATGATCGAGTATAAATCTTGTCTTATTAGGTTATGCCAGTACACTAGAGAATACGAGTACCTTTGAGAGAGGATGGAGAATGTATGTTGTTGTTGTTCCCCTGAGAAAGCAAACTAAGCCTGGCTTTCTTTTGATATGGAATGGAAAACAAAGCATACAAAGGAAACTGTACAACTTCTTACCCTGTATATGTAATAGATAGACATATACATACGTTATTTGTTGCAACTCTTCACTTCTGTCTGCAATCACACACTTGCCATAAACTCACTGTGGGTGGATGGGATTTTTCAGCCTCTTCATTTTGGTTTACTCATATGACTTGCATTAGCTGGTGGCAGGTGGGCAGAAGTGGTGATGTGTTAGTCACAAGCCTGGGCTTTAAAGGACCTTGCACAGTTCCCCTGGCCTTCTTGCAGTTCTGTCACACAACAAGAAGAACTCCCAGCAGGAGGCTACTATCTCTTTAATCTGGGCATCAGAAAGCTGGAGTGGAACAGCCCCTCCAACCCACCTCAACAGCCATAGCATAAAGCGGAGCCACTCAGCTGAGCCTGTACTGGAATAACCCACCTGCAGCCAGTCCTCAGACACAGATGATAATAGACGATTCTTGTTTAAGCCACTATATTTTAGAGTGGTTTCTTAGGCAGAAAGAGTTAATCAAATATAAGGTACTAACAGGTCAAGTCTCTCATTTAAAATATCTGAGTAATTAATTTGAACTTGTCAATTTAAGTTGAAATCTGACTAAATTTGTGTAATATATTGGTAAATTTAGAATAACTTTAGGTTTTTTATGATTTTAATGTCAAGATATTAGATCCTTAAGAGTCATTTAGTCCTAAGGAAGGTTTAATCTAATGATTGAAGCACTAAAATAGGAAATTAAATATATTAAATTTCTACATGGAGTTTAAAAATTTTAAAAGGCTTAATTCATTAATTTTTTATTGAGGTATGATGGAAATACAATATCCTATTAGTTTCAAGTGTACGTCACAGTGATTCAATATTTACATACATTATGAAATGATCACTATGCTAGATCCAGTTCCCACCTGTCACCATACAAAGTTATTATGTTGTCACTAACTATATTCCCTATGCTTTACATTACATCCTCCTGACATTTATTTCATAACCAGACATTTGTCCCTCTTAATCTCCATCACCTGTCTCACCTGCCTGCCCAACCCCCCCACTCTGGTAACCACTAGTTTGTTTCCTGCGTCAATGAGTCTGTTTTTGTTTTGTTTTGTGTGTTCATTTGTTTTGATTTTTAGATTCTACATATAAGTGAAATCATATGGTATTTGTCTTTCTCTGTCTGATTTATTTCACCCAACATAATACCTTCCAGGTCCATCCATGTTGTTGCAAATGATAAGATTTCATTCGTTTTTACGGATGAGCAGTATTTCCTTGTATATGTATCCTACGTCTTCTTTATCCGTTCATCTATCAATGGACACTAGGATGCCTCCATATCTTGGCTACTATAAATAATGCTGCAACGAACATAGGGGTGCATATTCGAATTAGTGTTTTCATTTTCATTGGATAAATACCCAGAAGTCGAATTGTGGGATTATATGGTATTTCTATTACTAGTTTTTTGAGGAGCCAGCATACTGTTTTCCATAGTGGCTACACGATTTACATTCCTACCAACAGCGTATGAGGATTCCCTTTCTCCACATCCTCACCAACATTAGTTATTCTTTGTCTTTTGATAATAACCATTCTGGTAGGTGTGGGGTGATATCTCATTGTGGTTTTGATTTGCATTTCCCTGATGATTAGTGATGTTGACCACCTTTTTATATGTCTGTTGCCCATCTGTATATCTTCTTTGAAAAACGTCTATTCAAGTCCTCTGCCCATTGTTTCATTGGGTTACTTGTTTTTTAAATATTAAGTTGTGCAAGTTGTTTATATATTTTGGATATTAACCCCTTGTAGAGTGTATGATTTGCAAATATCTTCTCCCATTCAGTAGTTTGCCAATTTTTTTTGTTGATGGTTTCCTTTGCTATGCAAAAGCTTTTTAGTTTGATGTCATTCTATTTGTTTGTTTTTGCTTTTGTTGCCCTTGCCTGAGGAGACCAGTCCAAAAACGTATTGCTAAGTCTGATGTCAAAGAACTGACTGCCTATGTTTTCTTCTAGGAGTTTTATGATTTCAGGTCTTACATTCATGTCTTTAATCCATTTTGAACCTATTTTTTATTTCGTTGTTGTTGTTGTTGTTGTTTTGGTGAGGAAAGCTTGCCCTGAGCTAACATCTGCTATCAATTTTCCTCTTTTTTTGCTTGAGGAAGATTACTCCTGAGCTAACATCTGTGCCAGTCTTCCTCTATTTTGTATGTGGGTCAACACCTCAGCATGGCTGACAAGTGGTGTAGGTCTGCACCTGGGATCCAAACCCAAGAACTCTGGGCCCCTGAAGCAAGGTGCACCAAACTTAACCACCATGCCACAGGGCCAGCCCCGGTTTTGAATTTATTTTCATATCTAGTGTAAGATAGCGGTCCAGTTTTTCTTTTGAAGGTAGCTGTCCAGTTTTCCCAGCACCACTTATTGAAGAGATTGTCTTTTCCCCATTGTATATTCTCGCCTCTTTTGTCATAGATTAATTGACCGTATACGCATGGGTTTATTTCTGGGCTGTCTATTCCATTCCATTGGTCTATGTATCTGTTTTCATGCCAGTACCATACTGTTTTATCGCTATAGCTTTGTGCTATACTTTGAAATCGGATTGTGATACCTTCGGCTTTGTTCTTCATTCTCAAGATTGCTTTGGCTATTCAGGCTCTTTTATGGTTCCATGCAAATTTTAGGATTCTTTATTCTAGTTTTGTGAAAACTGCCATTGGTATTTTATTAGGGACTGCATTGAATCTGTAGATTGCTTTGGGTGGTATGAACATTTTAACAATTAATCCTTCAAAGTAATGAGCATGGTGTATCTTTCCATTTATTTGTGTTGTCTTCAATTTCTTTTGTCAGTGTCTTACAGTTTTCAGAGTACACATCAGTCATCTCCTTAGTTAAATTTATTTCTAGATAGTTTATTCTTTTTGATGCAATTATAAATGGGATTGTTTTCTTAATTTATCCTTATGATAATTCATTATTAATGTATATAAATGCAACCAATTTCTATGTATTAATTTTGTATCCTGCAAATTCACTGAATTCATTTATCAATTCTAATAGTTCTTTGATGGAATTTTGAGATTTTACCATATATAATATCATGTCAACTGCACATGGTGAGAGTTTTACTTCTTCCTTTCCAATTTGGATGCTTTTTATTTCTTTTTCTTGCCTAATTGCTGTGGCTAGGACTTCCAGTACTATGTTGAGTAAAAGTGATGAGAATCAGCATTTCTGTTTTGTTCCTGATCTTAGAGGAAAAGTTTTCAGCTTTTCAGTGTCGAGTATGATGTTAGCTTTGAGTTTGTCATATATGGACTTTCTTGAGGTACATTACTTCTATACCCACTTTATTGAGAGATTTTATTGTAAATGCATGTTGAATTTTGTCAAACGCTTTTTCTGAATCTATTGAGATGATCATATGATTTTTATTCTTCATTTTGTTAATGTAGCATATCACATTGATTGGTTTGCAGATGAACCATTTTTGCATCCCTGGAATAAATCCCACTTGATGGTGGTATATGATTCTTTTAAAGTATTGTTGAGTTTGGTTTGCTAATATTTTTTTGAGAATTTTTGCATCTCTGTTCATCATGGATATTGGACTATAATTTCCTTTTTGTGGTGTCTTTGACTAGTTTTGGTATTAGGGTAATGCTGGCCTTGTAAAATGAATTTGGAAGCATTCCTTCTTCAATTTTTTGTAATAATTTGAGAAGGATAGGTATTAAATCCTCTTTAAATGTTTGGTAGAATTCACCTGTGAAGACATCTGGTCCTGGACTTTTGTTTTGTGGGAGTTTTTAAATTACTGATTCAATCTCATTACTTATAATCAATCTGTTCATATTTTCTATTTCTCCATGATTCAGTCTTGGCAGGTTTTATGTGTCTAGGAATTTATCCATTTCTTCTAGGTTTTCCAATTTGTTGGCATATAATTTTTTGTACTAGTCTCTTATGATCCTTTGTATTTCTGTGGTGTCAGTTGTAACTTCTCTTTCATTTTTTATTTTATTTATTTGGACCCTCTTTCTTTTTTTCTTGATGAGTCTATCTAAAGATTTATGGATTTTGTTTATCTTTTTAGAAGACCAGCTTTTAGTTTCTTTCTTTCTTTCTTTCTTTCTTTCTTTCTTTCTTTCTTTCGTTCTTTCTGTGAGGAAGATTGGCCCTGAGCTAAAATTTGTTGCCAATCTTCCTCTTTTTGCTTGAGGAAGATTGTTGCTGAGCTAACATATGTGGCAATCTTCCTCTATTTTGTATGTACCACACAGCATGGCTTGATGAGTGGTTCTAGGTCTGCACCAAGGATCCAAACCCATGAACCCCACACCACCAAAGCAGAGCGTGTGAACTTAACCACTATGCCACCAGGCCAGCCCCTCATTGATCTTTTCTATTTTTTTTAGTCTCTGTTTTATTTATTTGTACTCTGATCTTTATTATTTCTTTTCTTCTACTAACTTTGGGCTTTGTTTCTTCTTTTTCTCATTCTTTTAGCTGTAAAGTTTGGTTATTTATTTGAGATTTTTCTTGTTTCTTAAAGTAGGCCTGTATCGCTATGAACTTCCCTCTTAGAACTGCTTTAGCGGCATTCCATAGACTTTGGAAAGTTGTGTTTCCATTTTCATTTTTCTCAAATTATTTTTTTACCTCTTCCTTGATTTCTTTGTTGACCCATTGGTGGTTTAGTAGCATGTTTTTCAGTCACCATGTGTTTGTGTTTTTTCCAGTTTTCTTCTTGTAACTGATTTCTAGTTTCATACCACTGAGGTTGGAAAAGATGCTTAATATGATTTCAACACTTTTTAATTTATTTAGACTTGTTTTGTGGCCTAACATGTGATCTATCCTGGATAAGTTTCCATGTGCATTTGAAAAGAATGTGTATTCTGCAATTTTTGGATGGAACATTCTGTATACATCTATTAAGTTCATCTGGTCTAATGTGTCCTTTAAGGCCAAAGTTTTCTTATTGATTTTCTCTCTAGGTGATCTATCCATTGATGTAAGTGGGGTACTAAAGTCCCTTACTGTTATTATTGTATTCCTGTCAATTTGTCTTTTTATGTCTGTTAATATTTGCTTTATAAATATTTAGGTACTCCTATGTTGGGTACATAAATATTTATGACTTTCATATTATCTTCTTGGATTGACCCTTTTATCATTGTGTAATGTCCCTTTTTGTCTTTTGTTATAGTCTTTGTTTTAAAGTATATTTTATCTAATATGAGTATTGCTACCTCAGCTTTCTTTTCATTTCCACTCCCATGAAATATTTTTTTTGGGCCTTTCGCTTTCACTCTGTGTGTGTCTTTAGATCTGAAATTAGTCTCTTGTAAGCAGCATACAGATGTCTTCTTTTTTAATCCATTCAGTCACCCTATGTCTTTTGATTGGAGAATTTGGTCCATTTACATTTAAAATAATTATTGCTAGGTATGTACTTATTGCCATTTTGTTAACTGTTTTTTGGTTGTTTTTATACTTCTCTGTTCCTTTCTTCTTCTTTGGTCTCTTCCCTGTGGCTTGACAGTTTTCTTTAGTGTTATGTTTTGGTTCCTTTCTCTTCATTTCCTTGTGTCTATTGTAGAGTTTTGGTTTACGGTCACCATGAGGTTCATGTGTATTGACCTTTATATGTAGCAGTCTTTTTAAGCTGATAGTTACTTAAGTTCAAATGCATTCTAAAAGCACTACATTTTTACTCCCCCCACACATGTTTTTGACATCATATTTTAAACACCCTTTTATTCTGTGTATCCCTTAACTACTTATTGTAGTTATAGTTGATTTTACTGTTTTTGTCTTTTAACCATAATACTAGCTTTTTAAGTGGATGATCCACCCTCTTTACCATATATTTGCCTTTACCAGTGAGATATTTTTCTTTCATATATTTTCTTTTTTCTAATTATGATTTTTTCTTTTCTGCTTAAAGACATCCCTTTAACTTTTCTTGTAAGGCCAGTTTAGTAGTGATGAACTCCTTCAGGTTTTACTTGTCTTGGAATCTCTTTATCTCTCCC